>NC_135338.1:18970565-19204491 GCF_023851605.1 Tamandua tetradactyla
ATGTAACAAGTTATTAAATAAAAGCCACCATAGTCAATAAGCTTGTTTAGATAGAGCCATTAGCAATGTATTGAACCACATTCGTATAAACTGCTGTTTGTATATTTACTGTACCTCCAGGCTATGTTGAGAGATGGGGAAGGACTGAGGGTTTAAATTGAGCAAAAGAATTATAATTCCTTTTACTCATTTTATAATGTCCAGCCAACATTTCTCTATTGTTCTGGCACTTCTCAGTAATGGATCCACTTTTCCACATATTTTTGTAGGATTTTATGCTTTTATTTCATCTTACAAATTACAAGTTAATTTTCTCTGAAACTATTTCTGTTCATACAGCCTAGTACTCTGTTCCTTAGAAAAGCTCCTAAGCTAAAATATTCATGCTAAGAAATCACACAAAACTTCATGAAGTCCAATGCAAACAACAATTATGAATATTATAGGAAATATATGATGTTACTAAGGAGGCATAATCCATATTTTAAATGGATTTAATTTAAATAAATTAAACCCTTTCTTATTTCATGCTTAAGTTGAAATTATCCCAAAGTGCTTAAAGCTTCATAAACTTTCAAGGAGCATCTTTTTACTCTTTTCATCTGTAGCTGGCCCAGGCCTGGCTGATGGGTCCCTGAGTGGCACAGACACACTGCGATGAAGAGACCCAAGGGCCTGTGATTCCCAAACCAGAACCTCACCCCAACCACACACACACACACACACACACACACACACACGCCCACAATTGGAGACACGGAGCTGACATGGAGCCTCACCATAAGCTCTGGGATCACTGCCCATGAGCAGTGCTAAGAGACACCACCTCAGGGAGGATTTGTTCAGGGCTTCCCAGCTTCTAAAGACCCCAAGATCCCCTGTCCCTGCCTCATCCCCCAGAGCCTCATGTCTGTGCTGGGAGGGCTCACATCTGGGGGGAAAACCTGTAATACTCAGGTTTCACTCTTGTGTCTGCATTTTCTATTTAAAAATCCCTGACATAAAGTACTAAAATAATTCCTTCCTTAAAGTTGCTCTTTATTTAATTTGAGATTCAAAGTAAACGACCTACAAAGAGTCAGGTGGATATGGATGTAATTTCCATAGTTTTGGGGGAACATTGAGGTCAAGAATTAAGATGCAAGGACACTGAAATTGAAATGTAGATTCTGAGGCTATTTTTGGCAGTAATTTGAGAAATAAGCACAAACAGAAAAACAAAGAAGACATAAGTAATGGTTGTGGATTGGCCTGCAAGAAGAGGGAAAATGTGAATAAAGATGAAGCCATACTTAGTTATTTAAGGAGGAGCTGGGCATGCCCCTTGACACACAGGAGCCACTAGGGGTGCTGTAGGTCTTCTTGGGGCTGAGGACACCCAGCAGTTGGAACTGAATGGTCCCAGGCCCTTGCTCACTGGCCCACATCAAGGTCACAGCTGATGGTTCTACCCATGGGACCACCCAGAGCTGGTAAATACACTGGGGGTCCCACTGACCATGGATCTACTCCTTGGGCTTTGGACTCAGAATTGTAGCAGTTTGGTGAGGTTGGCCAAATGCCCACCATTGTATTTGTGACATACAGTTCACAAAATGGAAAGAGAAGTAATATCACTGCATTTTATGGACTGAATCACATTGTCCACAAAGACGCATTCACACCCTAACCCCTGCTCCCTGCCCGAGCACCCATATGTGTCTGTATCTCCAGGTTTCAGTCCCAGCCTGTGCTGACTTAGATTCCTGCCCTGTGAGCATCCCTGGATCACCTGTGAGGTATGCAGGTGTAGCAGAAGCCAGGAGCCCTCTCTGTGTCTCCTAAGATTCTACTCAGACTCAGAACTGTCCAGGGGTTCTCTGCACCCAAGGGTCACTGCAGCGCTTTGGGTCACGTTCCACAAGGCCATTTGCTCTCCACCAGCATGTAAGTGGGCTGGACACTAAACAAAATCTATCTGAATATTTCCTGTACTCAGAATGTTTTTGAGTATTCTAGAACTGGACTTCCATGACAGTCAGCAACATGTACTTTGCCTCACATTGTACTTGAAGTAGCTAACTCAGTGGTCAGGTGTCCTGCAGTGTCAGCCTCTCACCTTGTCGCAACCAATATCCACCTATACCATCCTTCATAACATTAGCTAGGGAGGGTATAAAGGCTGAGCCGTTAATTTAGACATATTTGGGTAATAAGTTGAGCTACGCAGATCCCATTTCTAGAACCACAATCACAGGCTCCCTGGTTCTTCTTCCCCTGGATCTCAGGGAATGTGCTCATGCATCCAGCAGGGGGCAATGTGGGGTTGTCCTAGTGGGAAATTCCTCTGGGGTTGGACTGGAATAGCAGATTCCTGAAAGCCTCCATAAATCTCTAACTACTTAATTAAAACAAGACAAACTCCCATCACGTGTGTCTAATGGCTCTATCTCTACTTGTTGGTTCCAGCCACTCAACAGGAGCTTTCAGAGAGAACTCAGGGGTGAAGCAGGAGCACATGTGGGCAAAGGTGCCCAGGTGGGTGTGCTGCTGAGAGGGGTTGGGAAGTTGCCGGAAATAAGTTCCCAATAGGAGGGGTATCTAACCTTGGATTTGCAGAAGACATAGGAGAGAGGTACTAAATAAGTAGACAATGCTTGCCATCTAATAAGTGACCCAGGGCATCTTTAGAGTAATAAAAAAAGAAAGTGAGATGTGAGGAAAGGGCTGAGGTAGAAATTTGTGACCTTCTGTTTCACTCCCTGATCTCTCTCACCTTGTAACTTCATTGTGTCTGCCCTTCCCCAGACTTCTAATCCCTCTGGATGCTCATGTTCTGTCTTCTGAGAAGATCCACCCACCCCTGGTGACCCTTCATGGAGCTGGGTTTCTGGGTGTCCTGAGGAGCTGGTCACCTCCCTCAGGGTGGAAGAGCAGGAGGAGAAGATGATCTCTCTTCTTAACAAGGATGGTCTTTCTGGGAATCAAATTCCTGGGCCCTTTAGGATGGACCTTTTTCCCATCAAGGCTGAGGATGCTCCTGAAGGCTGACACTGCCATGGTGGGACATGATGTGCGATGAGGGAAAAGGAGACTGTGTCCTTGGCCTCTAAAATAGAGGCTCTGCAGGGGTTGCTCAAACTTTCTCATTCTGCTCACTGGGGCAGGGCACATTCTCTGAACTTATCAGCCTCCTGTGCCCCCTCCCTAACAGAATAAATGAGTGAAAGGTCAGAAAACTGTCTTATTCCTGAAGAAGCTCCTCCTTCAATGTACAAATAAATTTGGAACCCACTGCAACCCAGTAAGGGGGGGGTGCTGGATGATGTGCTGCCCCAATTGTGAGAGGAGAGAGGTGCAAGGCTGGGGAGTCCACAGTCCTTTCTCATTATCAGTTTCAGGAACTTCATCACTGTCATGAAGGAACTAGACTCTGAGACAGCAGGGGATCTTGGTCTTCTCCCTTGGGGGTTATGGGGGCATTTCAGCTGGGAAACCAGGCCCTGTGCCCTGTGTGGGGCCCTCTGCTCTGAATCCCCTGGGGCTCAACAGACATGATCACTGGGCCCCAGGCAGGTTCCCAGAGGCCCAGGGACACTCAGGGGGAAGAGAAAGAATTTGCATGAAGGGTTCCTCTCTCCTCCCTAATGGGGGAAAGGATAAGAACCCAGACCTTCTCAGCTATGGGCCCAGGAAGCAGAGCTCTGGGAGTGTCAACCATGGCCTGGGCCCTCTCCTCCTCACCGTCCTCACTCTCTGCCCAGGTGACCAGCCTTGGAAAGCAGGAGAAGGGACTGAGGGAGGACACCTGGTGCCATGTTTCTCTACTTCATTTGGGCATGTGGTGTGGGCGACAGCCTCAGACTCACCCCTGTGTCTCCCCCTCCTCTCTTCCAGGGTCTTGGGCACAGTCAGGACTGACCCAGGAAGCCTCAGTGTCGGGGTCTGTTGGTGAGAAGGTCACCCTCACCTGCAGGGGCAGCAGCAACAACTTGGAAGTTATGGTGCTGCTGGTACCAGCAGCTCCCTGGTGGTGCCCCAAAGCTGTGATGTTTGGAACTACTCGGCCTTCAGGGATCCCAGCTCGGTTCTCTGGCTCCAGATCAGGCAGCACAGCCTCGCTGAGCATCTCGGGGCTCCAGCCTGAGGATGAGGCTGATTATTACTGTTCTACTTGGGACTATAGCATCAAGAGTGTCACAGTGCTCCAGACCCATAGGGAAGTGAGACAGAAACCTGCCCAGTGACTGGTTGCCCCTCAGAGTAACTGTGACAAACACCAGCAGAGGGTGACTAGGGTGTCCCTAAATGTCAGTGTCCCAGCGTCTGAAGGTCAGAGCACAGGGCAAAGCTACAGGGTCAGTAGAAATGGCTCCTTCTTGTTATCATTTCCCACCCTTTCACTAGCATTTGGGGTTGACAGACTTCTCGATTTGGCCAATCTATTGAATGTAACATGATCTTCTTGTCATCTGATTTTTATTTTCCTAATTACTAATGATGGCAAATACCTTTTTAAAAAAATTTTTGCTACAATTACATGTTTTTTCTTTTGTGAAATGCCTCTTTATATTTTTCCCCAACTTTTTCTCCCAGTAGGGCTTTAGGCTTTTTCTATTGATGTGTATTAACACTGATTTCCCTAAACAAAATTATTCTTCAAAACAAGAATGAACAGCCACAAAACACTTTGGAATCCATCAGGGTTTCAAGGCATGATAGGAATTCTCCAACACCCTAAGTTTCATCTATCTAAAATGGTTATCAGTAAGGGAATGTCCCACTCTGATTAAATATCTTACTCCAAATTAAAAGACCAATTATAGTATATATTTTGATAGCTAGAAATAGGTTTGTAATTTTTTAACCCAGAACTAAGGGTGAGCCTTCATCTTTCCTTCCACATTTTGTGTAGTTGGTAAAATCCCCGAGTTTCCTCTTGCTTATGTCAGATTCTCAGATTTGCTTGGTTTTGATGCCCTTGAAATTCTGAGCAGTGAGGGACAGGTATTTTGGCAGCTGCCCCACAATCAAAACTTTTCTTATGTTTTTATCATGATACGTCTTGGTCTAAAATCACAGGGCACAGCTCAGAGTTATGGCTTTGCTCCTTGTGGGAGTGGCTAAGGATATTGGAATTCTTCTGACTTGGTAATTAACTTGTCTTCCAATTTTGAAAATGTATTTGTTCATTTGTTTACACATGCTCTTTTAAAATTTTTATTGTTGTGAAAATTATGGAGCAAATTTTTTTTCCATTTTAACCACTTTTTGTTGGTATGCGAAAGTATTGATTATAGACTCAATATTGTATTATCATCACCAACACCTATTCCCCTTCTTTTTCACCACCTCAACAGAAACTCCTCACCCATGAGACTGTAAGCCCTCTTCAGGCTCTCCCCCATCCCCAGCTGCTGGGACCCTGTAAGCCTCAGTGTGTGTCGGTGAAGTCTGTTTTTCTAGGTGTTTCATATTAGTGAGATCATGCAATTCTTTTTTTTATTGTAATGATCTATACACAACAGAAAATTTCAAATTTTAACCACTATCATAATATTCCATATATGGAAAGGCCATATTTTGTTGCCCACTCTCCTGCTGCTGAGCATCCTGGTAGTTTACATCATTGGCATTGCACATAATGCTGCTATGAAACTTTCCCTACAAGCCTTTTGATGGACATATTTTTCCTTTAATTTTGGTTAGACACCTAGCAGTTGGATTGCAGGTTCACATGGTCGCTCTGTGTTTAATTGTCAGGAAATTCCAGGAGAGTTTCCAAATACCTGCACCATTTTTCTTTTTCCACCACTCATGTAAGATGCTTCAACATGGCCACCTCATGACAAAACATGTTATGACCTGCCTTTTTGATGATAACTTTCCCAGTGCACATGAACTGATGCCTCATTGTGGTTTGGTTTTCTTTTCCCTAATGACTAAGGATGCTGACTCTATTAGCTAGGGTTCTTTAAAGAAACAGAATCATCAAGAGATATCTGTAAATATAAGATTTATGAAAGTGTCTCACACCACTATGGGGATATAAGAGCCCAAGATCTGTAGGGCAGGCCACAAGCTGGCAGCTCCAATGGAGGTCCTCAATGAACTCTCAAGAGGGGCTTGATGGCTGAAACAGAAAGAGTGACACTCCCCTTAGCTGAAGACACTCCTCTTAGTTGATTACAAATGAAATCAGCTGTGGATGCAGCCAATGTTATCATGATTTAAGTCCATGAAATGTCCTCACAGTAACAGCCAGTCCATCATTTGGCTGACCAGACAACTGGGCACCTCCATGCAGACACGTTGGCACATGAACCTGACCATCACATCACACCTTCTCATCTTGGCAGCCATACGTACCACCTTAAACCATACTTAATCTCTAAATGGAAAACAATAACAGGTACATTCCTTATTCTCCCTACAATACTCAGTTGTCCTGCATACAACCAGAAATGTATTAAATCTCTACCAAATAGGATGCAAGTTCTTGGGTAATATTCACTCTTAAACTTGATATCCTACAACTTAAATACTATAGCATGAACAAACAGCTTATATCATATGATAAAAGGGGATAAAACAAAGAGGAAAACAGATATTTGATTTAAATATAAATACATAGATAATAATTTTTTTTCTTCCCTCATTATTCTTTTTTTCCCCTCTCCATTGCTGCCCCTTCTCTCTTTCCTTCCTTCCATTATTGTTAATGAGTAAACAACTTGTGTTCCATACACATAATGGAATTCTGTACTGGAAGAAATATTCAAAATCTCAGACTAGATGGATAGACCTCAAAAGTCTATGTTTAGATTTTTTCTTCTTTTTTCTTCCTTTCCTTTGTCTCTTCCAATTCATTTTTAGCCCTTGCAGTCTCATATAATAAATCTGTAAGTTCAATCCTTATCATTGCTTTCCACATCACTTGTACCATCATTATTCATCAATATAGTTCAAAAGCATTTATTTGATACCACCAGGGGTATAGGAAAATTCTAGAGGCTGAGAGGAGAACCACATCTTCTCCTCTTGAAGAATACATTTCATTGGGGACACACATGTCTGAAACCTAAATTATTTGTGTATTAGAAGTTTGAGTGCTCTGTATATAATTATAACAGGGCATATGAATAAGGAGGGAAACAGTGATGTAACTTTTCAGTATTGAGATTGGTCATATTCTAAATTTTAAAGTAAGTTGGGAATTATTTGATTTATTTTAATTTTCTTAAACTTTCTGATTCTAGTTTCTTATCTCCTATAGAACTCATATCTTTAATTTCTCACTAAATATAAAGGGAAATCAATATTAATTTTATCTAAAATTCTTATTTTACAACTTCATGTTTCTGGATCAAATTTCCATGTATCAATTAATTCCTTAGTCAGGAAGCATTTATTGAAGGCCCATTCTATGTGACATCTGTACTGGGTAGGCCTGCTGGGGGTAAATGCAAAACACCTGAGAGAACTCACTTCTGACAAGGAACTCTCACTTGAAGATATTAGATATAAAGAAACCAATATGATCATTACTATAAAAGAGAGCAAAAATGTGATAAAGCACCTTCCATTACTGGAAATCTGGAAGGTTCACCTTGGCTGGTGAGGAGGGACTGAGGCTCCCCCAGGAGAGGGAGTGGCCAACTCCAAGTCAGACCCAGACCCTGATGTTGGAAAGGAGATCAGTGGTGTGGGACCAGAGAGCAGAGCAGAGCCACCAGGGACTTGGGCTCTTTTGGGCTCTCCCAGTTTTCCCTTTGAAATTAAATGGCATGGAAAAGTAAGGGTGTGTTTAATATAATAAAATAGTAAATGGTTAATGTAACGAGTTATTTAAATAAAAGCCACCATAATAAACTTGTTTAGATAGAGCCATTAGCAATATATTGACCACATTCTTATGTCCTGCTGTTTGTATATTTACTTGTACCTCCAGGCTATGTTGAGAGATGGGGAAGGACTGAGGCTTAAATTGAACAAAAGAATTATAATTCCTTTTACTCATTTTATAATGCCCAGCCAACATTTCTCTATTGTTCTGGCACTTCTCAGGAATGGATATAATCACTTTTCCACATATTTTTTCAGATTTTATGTTTTTATTTCATCTTAAAAATTACAAGTTAATTTTCTCTGAAACTATTTCTGTTCATACAGCCTAGTACTCTGTTCCTTAGAAAAGCTCCTAAGCTAAAATATTCATGCTAAGAAATCACACAAAACATCATGAAGTCCAATGCAAACAACAATTATGAATATTATAGGAAATATATGATGTTACTAAGGAGGCATAATCCATATTTTTTTTATTTTTTTTATTTTTTTATTAACGGAAAGAAAAAAAAAAGAAATTAACACAACATTTAGAAATCATACCATTCTACATATGCACTCAGTAATTCTTAACATCATCACATAGATGCATGATCATTGTTTCTTAGTACATTTGCATCGGTTTAGAAGAACTAGCAACACAACAGAAAAAGATATAAAATGTTAATATAAAGAAAAGAAATAAAAGTAGTAGTAATAGTAAAAAACAACAACAACAAACAAACCAACAAGCAAACAAAAACAAAAAAAAACCCTATAGCTCAGATGCAGCTTCATTCAGTATTTTAACATGATTACTTTACAATTAGGTATTATTGTGCTGTCCATTTTTGAGTTTTTGTATCTAGTCCTGTTGCACAGTCTGTATCCCTTCAGCCTCAATTACCCATTGTCTTACCCTGTTTCTAACTCCTGCTAAACTCTGTTACCAATGACATATTTCAAGTTTATTCTCGAATGTCCGTTCACATCAGTGGGACCATACAGTATTTGTCCTTTAGTTTTTGGCTGGATTCACTCAGCATAATATTCTCTAGGTCCATCCATGTTATTACATGGTTCATAAGTTTATCTTGTCTTAAAGCTGCATAATATTCCATCGTATGTATATACCACAGTTTGTTTAGCCACTCTTCTGTTGATGGAGATTTTGGCTGTTTCCATCTCTTTGCAATTGTAAATAACGCTGCTATAAACATTGGTGTGCAAATGTCCGTTTGTGTCTTTGACCTTAAGTCCTTTGAGTAGATACCTAGCAATGGTATTGCTGGGTCGTATGGCAATTCTATATTCAGCTTTTTGAGGAACCGCCAAACTGCCTTCCACAGTGGTTGCACCCTTTGACATTCCCACCAACAGTGAATAAGTGTGCCTCTTTCTCCGCATCCTCTCCAGCACTTGTCATTTTCTGTTTTGTTGATAATGGCCATTCTGGTGGGTGTGAGATGATATCTCATTGTGGTTTTGATTTGCATTTCTCTAATGGCCAGGGACATTGAGCATCTCTTCATGTGCCTCTTGGCCATCCGTATTTCTTCTTCTGGTAGGTGTCTGTTTAAGTCTTTTTCCCATTTTGTAATTGGGTTGGCTGTCTTTTTGTTGTTGAGTTGAATAATCTCTTTATAAATTCTGGATACTAGACCTTTATCTGATATGTCGTTTCCAAATATTGTCTCCCATTGTGTAGGCTGTCTTTCTACTTTCTTGATGAAGTTCTCTGATGCACAAAAGTGTTTAATTTTGAGGAGCTCCCATTTATTTATTCCTTCTTCAGTGTTCTTGCTTTAGGTTTAAGGTCCATAAAACCACCTCCAGTTGTAAGATCCATAAGATATCTCCCAACATTTTCCTCTAACTGTTTTATGGTCTTAGACCTAATGTTTAGATCTTTGATCCATTTTGAGTTAACTTTTGTATAGGGTGTGAGAGATGGGTCTTCTTTCATTCTTTTGCATATGGATATCCAGTTCTCTAGGCACCATTTATTGAAGAGACTGTTCTGTCCCAGGTGAGTTGGCTTGACTGCCTTATCAAAGATCAAATGTCCATAGATGAGAGGGTCTATATCTGAGCACTCTATTCGATTCCATTGGTCGATATATCTATCTTTATGCCAATACCATGCTGTTTTGACCACTGTGGCTTCATAATATGCCTTAAAGTCAGGCAGCGCGAGACCTCCAGCTTAGTTTTTTTCCTCAAGATGTTTTTAGCAATTCGGGGCACACTGCCCTTCCAGATAAATTTGCTTATTGGTTTTTCTATTTCTGAAAAATAAGTTGTTGGGATTTTGATTGGTATTGCATTGAATCTGTAAATCAATTTAGGTAGGATTGACATCTTAACTATATTTAGTCTTCCAATCCATGAACACGGTATGCCCTTCCATCTATTTAGGTCTTCTGTGATTTCTTTTAGCAGTTTTTTGTAGTTTTCTTTATATAGGTTTTTTTGTCTCTTTGGTTAAATTTATTCCTAGGTATTTTATTCTTTTAGTTGCGATTGTAAATGGGATTCGTTTCTTGATTTCCGCCTCAGCTTGTTCATTACTAGTGTATAGAAAAGCTACAGATTTTTGAATGTTGATCTTGTAGCCTGCTACTTTGCTGTACTCATTTATTAGCTCTAGTAATTTTGTTGTGGATTTTTCTGGGTTTTCTACATATAGTATCATATCGTCTGCAAACAGTGATAGTTTTACTTCTTCCTTTCCAATTTTGATGCCTTGTATTTCTTTTTTCTTGCCTAATTGCTCTGGCTAGAACTTCCAACACAATGTTGAATAATAGTGGTGATAGTGGACATCCTTGTCTTGTTCCTGATCTTAGGGGAAAGTTTTCAATTTTTCCCCATTGAGGATGATATTAGCTGTGGGTTTTTCATATATTCCCTCTATCATTTTAAGGAAGTTCCCTTGTATTCCTATCTTTTGAAGTGTTTTCAGCAGGAAAGGATGTTGAATCTTGTCAAATGCCTTCTCTGCATCAATTGAGATGATCATGTGATTTTTCTGCTTTGATTTGTTGATATGGTGTATTACATTAATTGATTTTCTTATGTTGAACCATCCTTGCATACCTGGGATGAATCCTACTTGGTCATGATGTATAATTCTTTTAATGTGTTGTTGGATACGATTTGCTAGAATTTTATTGAGGATTTTTGCATCTGTATTCATTAGAGAGATTGGTCTGTAGTTTTCTTTTTTTGTAATATCTTTGCCTGGTTTTGGTATGAGGGTGATGTTGGCTTCATAGAATGAATTAGGTAGTTTTCCCTCCACTTCGATTATGTTGAAGAGTTTGAGGAGAGTAGGTACTAATTCTTTCTGGAATGTTTGATAGAATTCACATGTGAAGCCATCTGGTCCTGGACTTTTCTTTTTAGGGAGCTTTTGAATAACTAATTCAATCTCTTTACTTGTGATTGGTTTGTTGAGGTCGTCTATTTCTTCTTGAGTCAAAGTTGGTTGTTCATGTCTTTCCAGGAACCTGTCCATCTTCTAAATTGTTGTATTTATTAGCGTAAAGTTGTTCATAGTATCCTGTTATTACCTCCTTTATTTCTGTGAGGTCAGTAGTTATGTCTCCTCTTCCATTTCTAATCTTATTTATTTGCATCCTCTCTCTTCTTCTTTTTGTCAATCTTGCTAAGGGCCCATCAATCTTGTTGATTTTCTCATAGAACCAACTTCTGGTCTTATTGATTTTCTCTATTGTTTTCATGTTTTCAATTTCATTTATTTCTGCTCTAATCTTTGTTATTTCTTTCCTTTTGATTGCTTTGGGATTAGTTTGCTGTTCTTTCTCCAGTTCTTCCAAGTGGACAGTTAATTCCTGCATTTTTGCGTTTTCTTCTTCTCTGATAAAGGCATTTAGGGCAATAAATTTCCCTCTTAGCACTGCCTTTGCTGCATCCATAAGTTTTGATATGTTGTGTCTTCATTTTCATTTGCCTCGAGGTATTTACTAATTTCTCTTGCAATTTCTTCTTTGACCCACTTGTTGTTTAAGAGTGTGTTGTTGAGCCTCCATGTATTTATGAATTTTCTGGCACTCCACCTATTATTGATTTCCAACTTCATTCCTTTATGATCCGAGAAAGTGTTGTGTATGATTTCAATATTTTTAAATTTGTTAAGACTTGCTTTGTGACCCAGCATATGGTCTATCTTTGAGAATGATCCATGAGCACTTGAAAAAAAGGTGTATCCTGCTGTTGTGGGATGTAATGTCCTATAAATGTCTGTTAAGTCAAGTTCATTTATAGTAATATTCAGGTTCTCTATATCTTTATTGATCCTCTGTGTAGATGTTCTGTCCATTGATGAGAGTGGTGAATTGAAGTCTCCAACTATTATGGTATATGTGTCTATTTCCCTTTTCAGTGTTTGCAGTGTATTCCCACGTATTTTGGGGCATTCTGGTTCGGTGCGTAAATATTTATGATTGTTATGTCTTCTTGTTTAATTGTTCCTTTTATTAGTATATAGTGTCCTTCTTTGTCTCTTTTAACTGTTTTACATTTGAAGTCTAATTTGTTGGATATTAGTATAGCCACTCCTGCTCTTTTCTGGTTGTTGTTTGCATGAAATATCTTTTCCCAACCTTTCACTTTCAACCTATATTTATCTTTGGGTCTAAGATGTGTTTCCTGTAGACAGCATATAGAAGGATCCTGTTTTTTAATCCATTCTGCCAGTCTATGTCTTTTAATTGGGGAATTCAGTCCATTGACATTTAGAGTTATTACTGTTTGGATAATATTTTCCTCTACCATTTTGCCTTTTGTATTATATATATCATATCTCACTTTCCTTCTTTCTACACTTTTCTCCATGTCTCTCTCTTCTGTCTTTTTGTATCTGACTCTAGTGCTTCCTTTAGTATTTCTTGCAGAGGTGGTCTCTTGGTCACAAATTCTCTTAGTGACTTTTTGTCTGAGAATGTTTTAATTTCTCCCTCATTTTTGAAGGACAATTTTACTGGATATAGGAGTCTTGGCTGGCAGTTTTTCTCTTTTAGTAACTTAAATATATCATCCCACTGTCTTCTAGCTTCCATGGTTTCTGCTGAGAAATCTACACATAGTCTTATTGGGTTTCCCTTGTATGTGATGGATTGTTTTTCTCTCGCTGCCTTCAAGATCCTCTCTTTCTCTTTGACCTCTGACATTCTAACTAGTAAGTGTCTTGGGGAACACCTATTTGTGTCTAATCTCTTTGGGGTGCACTGCACTTCTTGGATCTGTAATTTTAGGTCTTTCATAAGAGTTGGGAAATTTTCAGTGATAATTTCTTCCATTAGTTTTTCTCCTCCTTTTCCCTTCTCTTCTCCTTCTGGGATACCCACTACACGTATATTTGTACGGTTCACATTGTCCTAGAGTTCCCTGATACCTTGTTCAAGTTTTTCCATTCTTTTCCGGATAGTTTCTGTTTCTTTTTGGAATTCAGATGTTTCATCCTCCAAATCACTAATTCTATCTTCTGTTTCTTTAAATCTGTCATTGTAGGTATCCATTGTTTTTTCCATCTTTTCTACTTTATCCTTCACTTCCATAAGTTCTGTGATTTGTTTTTTCAGTTTTTCTATTTCTTCTTTATGTTCAGCCATGTCTTCTTCATGTCCTCCCTCAATTTATCGATTTCGTTTTTGAAGAGGTTTTCCATTTCTGTTCGTATATTCAGCATTAGTTGTTTCAGCTCCTGTATCTCATTTGAACTATTGGTTTCTTCGTTTGACTGGGCCATATGTTCAATTTTCTGAGCGTGATCCGTTATCTTCTGCTGGCGTCTGGGCATTTAGTCAGATTTCCCCGGGTGTTCGACCCCACAGGTTGAAAGATTTTTCTGTGCAATCTCTTGGTTCTGTTTTTCTTATCCTGCCCAGTAGGTGGCGCTCGTGGCACACGTTTGTCTGTGGGTTCCACTAGTGAAAATTGCTGTAGGTCCTTTAACTCTGGAAAATTCTCGCCGTAGGGGAGGTTCGGCAGCCGAAGCGTCTTGGAAGAATGCCAGCCGGCCTGGGTTCCGAATGTGGGGAGGATCGCCGGCCGTCGCAGCACAGAAGAGCGTCCGGCCAAATTAGCTAGTCGGCCCGGGGCACCAAGCATGGCGGAGGGCGCCAGCTGTTGCAGCCAGGAGAGTGCACTGTTCCCAGCCGGCGGGGGAGTCACGTGTTTGGAAGGGATCCCCTGGTCACTGTTCTCCGCAGTTTGGGATTTCCGACCCAACTATCTCAGTTGTTCCAGGGGGCCTCGTGTGGTGGGGGCACCAGCGGCCGCGGCCTAAGGGGACCGCCTGTCCAATTCTACCAGCTGGCCTGGGAAGGTGGAAGGGAGGGACTCCGGTTGCTTGCCGTCCCACCCAGGAAAGCCCGTGCCCCTTGGTGATCTCACCGGAGCTGGTTCTCCCAGATAGTCAGCCGTTCCAGGATGGGGTACGCTGTCCCTTTGATCTCCCTCGTGGCTCCGGGAGCTGCTCTGTATTATCTCCACTCCCCAGTAGCTGTTCTGGAGGAGGAAAGGTGAGGGCGGCAAGGCTGTAGAGGCTGGTGGCGGAGGAGCACGGTGAAGGCGGGGGAAGAGGCACCGTGGTGGTTGGAGAGCAGCCGGAGCAGGAGGGGGAGGAGAGGGGGGAAGGAGGTCGGGCGCCTCGGCTGCTGTGGGCGTGGGCGCCGCGCGGCGAGCCGGCGGAGAAAGAGAGGGGGGAAGGAGGTCGGGCGGCTCGGCTGCTGCGGGGCGTGGGTGCCGCGCGGCGGCCGGCGGAGAAAAGAGCATAATCCATATTTTAAATGGTATAAATTAAACCCTTTCTTATTTCAAGCTTAAGTTGAAATTATCTCAAAGTGCTTAAAGCTTCATAAACCCTTTCAAGGAGCATCTTTGTTACTCTTTTCATCTGTAGCTGGCCCAGGCCTGGCTGATGGGTCCCTGGCAGTGGCACAGACCACACTGCGATGAAGAGACCCAAGGGCCTGTGATTCCCAAACCAGAACCTCACCCCAACCACACACACACACACACACACACACACACACACACACACACACACACACACACACACACACACACATTGGAGACACGGAGCTGACATGGAGCCTCACCATAGCTCTGGGATCACTGCCATGAGCAGTACTAAGTGACACCACCACAGGAAGGATTTGTTCAGGGCTTCCCAGTTTCTGAAGGCCCCAGGATTCCCTGTCCCTGCCTCATCCCCCAGAGCCTCATGTCTGTGTTGGGTGTGTTCAGGTCCGGGGGAAAACCTGCAATACTCAGGCTTTACTCTTGTGTCTGTATTTTCTATTTAAAAGTCCCTGACATAGAGTACTAAAATATTCCCTTCCTTAAGCTAGCTCTTCATTTAATTTGCGGTTCTAAGTAAATAACCTACAAAGAGTCAGGTGGACATGGGTGTAATTTCCATAGTTATTGGGAACCCTGAGGTCAAGAATTAAGATGCAAGGACACTGAAATTGAAATGTAGATTCTGAGGTAGATTTTTGGTAGTAATTTCAGAAAAAAGTATAAACAGGAAGAAACAAAGAAGACATAAATAATGGATGTGGATTGGCCTGCAAGAAGAGGGAAAATGTGAGTAAAAGATGAAGCCATACTTCATTATTTAAGGAGTGAGCTGGGAGCATGCACCTCGACACACAGGAGCCACCAGGGGGCGCTGTGGGTCTTCTTAGGGGCCTGAGGACACCCAAGTGGTTGGAACTGAATGGCCCCAGGCCCTTGCTCACTGGCCCACCTCAGAAGTTACAGCTGATGGTTCTAACCATGGGGCCACCTAGAGCTGGTGAATACACCAGGGGTCCCACTGACCATGGATCTACTCCTTGGGCCTTGGACACAGAATTGGTAGAAATTTGGTGAGGTTGGTAGAAAATGCACACCATTAAAATTTGTGATATGCAGTTCACAAAATGGAATGAGGAAGTAATATTGCTGCATTTTATTGTCCACTAAAGACACATTCACACCCTATCACCTGCTCCCTGCCCCAGCACCCATGTGTGTCTGTATCTCTGGGTTTCAGTCCCCGCCTGTGCTGACTTAGACTCCAGCTCTGTCAGCATCCCTGGATCACCTGTGAGGTATGTTGGTGCAGCAGAAGCCAGGGAGCCCTCTCCTGTGTATTCTAAGATTCTACTCAGGCTCAGAGATGCTCCAGGGCTTCTCTGCACCCAAGGGTCACTGCTGGACTTTGGGTCAGGTTCCACAAGGCCATTTGCTGTCCACCAGGCATGGTAAGTGGGCTGGACACTAAACAAAATCTGTCTGAATATTTCCTGTTGCCCAGAATGGTTTTTGAATATTCTAGACACTGGACTTCCCACTGACAGTCAGCAACATGTACTTTGCCTCACATTGTACTTGGAAGTAGCTAACTCAGTGGTCAGGTGTCCTGCAGTGTCAGCCTCTCTACCTTGTCACAACCAGATATCCACCTATACCATCCTTCATAACATTAGCTAGGGAGTGGGTTTAAAGACTGAGCCCTGTTAATTTAGACATATTTGGGTAATAACTTGAGCTTACACAGATCCCATTTCTAGAACCACAATCACAGGCTCCCTGGTTCTTCTTCCCCTGGATCTCAGGGAATGTGCTCATGCATCCAGCATGGGGGCAGCATGGGGCTGTCCTAGTGGGAAATTCCTCTGGGGTTAGACTGGAATAGCAGATTCCTGAAAGCCTCTATAAATCTCTAACTACTTAATGAAAACAAAACAAACCTCCATCACGTGTGTCTTCATGGCTCTATCTCTGTTTGTTGGTTCCAGCCACTCAATAGGAGCTTTCAGAGGAGAACTCAGGGTGAAGCAGGAGCACATGTGGGCAAAGGTGCCCAGTTGCGTGTGCTGCTGAGAGGGGTTGGGAAGTTGCAGGGAATAAGCTTCCCAATAGGAGGGGTATCTAACCTTGGATTTGCAGAAGACATAGGAGAGAGGTGCTAAATAAGTAGGACAATGCTTGCCATCTAGTCAGTGGTACTGGGGCATCTTTAGAGTAATATAAAAAAAAGTGAGATGTGAGTAAAGGGCTGAGGTAGGAAATTTGTGACCTTCTGTTTCACCACCCTGATCTCTCTTACCTTGTAACTTCATTGTGTCTGCCTTTTCCCAGACTTCTAATCCCCTCTGGATGCTCATGTTCTGTCTTCTGAGAAGATCCACCCACCCCTGGTGACCTTTCAGGGAGCTGGGTTTCTGGGTGTCCTGAGGAGCTGGTCACCTCCCTCAGGGTGGAAGAGCAGGAGGAGAAGCTGATCTCTCTTCTTAACAAGGATGATCTTTCTGGAATCAAATTCCTGGGCCCTTTTACGATGGACCTTTGTCCCATCAAGGCTGAGGAGGCTCCTGAAGGCTGACTCTGCCATGGTGGGACATGGTGTGTGATGAGGGAAAAGGAGACTGTGTCGTTGGGCTCCTTAATAGATGCTGTGCAGGGTTTGCTCACACTTTCTAGTCCTGCTCACTGGGGCAGGGCACATTCTCTGAACTATCAGCCTCCTGTGCCCCCTCCCTAACAGAATAAATGGGTGAAAGGTCAGAAAAGTCACCTTATTCCTGAAGAAGCTCCTCCTTCAAAGTACAAATAAATTTTGGCAACCCCACTGCAGCCCAGTAAGTGGGGAGGGGCTGGATGATATGCTGCCCCCAACTTGTGAGAGGAGAGAGGTGCAAGGCTGGGTTGAGTCCATAGCCCTTTCTCACTTATCAGCTGCAGGAACTTCATCACTGTTATGAAGGAACGTAGGCTCTGAGACAGCAGGGGGCCTTGGTGCTTCTCCCTTGGGGGTCTATGGGGGCATCTCAGCTGGGAAACCAGGCCCTGGTGCCCTGTGTGGGGCCCTCTGCTCTGCATCCCCTGGGGCCCAGGAGACATGAACTCACTGGGTCCCAGGGCAGGCGCCCACAGGCCAGGGACACTCAGGGGGAAGAGAAAGAATTTGCATGAAGGGTTCCTCTCTCCTCCCTAATGGGGGAAAGGATAAGAACCCAGACCTTCTCAGCTATGGGCCCAGGAAGCAGAGCTCTGGGAGTGTCTCAACCATGGCCTGGCGCCCTCTCCTCCTCACCCTCCTCACTCTCTGCCCAGGTGACCAGCCTTGGAAAGCAGGAGAAGGGACTGAGGGAGGACACCTGGTGCCACATTTCTCTACTCCTTTTGGGCATGTGGTGTGGGCGACAGCCTCAGACTCACCCCTGTGTCTCCCCCTCCTCTCTTCCAGGGTCTTGGGCACAGTCAGGACTGACCCAGGAAGCCTCAGTGTCGGGGTCTGTTGGTGAGAAGTCACCCTCACCTGCAGGGGCAGCAGCAACAACATTGGAAGGTATACTACTGGCTGGTACCAGCAGCTCCCTGGTGGTGCCCCCAAAGCTGTGATGTTTGGAACTACTCGGCCTTCAGGGATCCCAGCTCGGTTCTCTGGCTCCAGATCAGGCAGCACAGCCTCGCTGAGCATCTCGGGGCTCCAGCCTGAGGATGAGGCTGATTATTACTGTTCATCTTATGACAGTAGCAGCAGTGGTGTCACAGTGCTCCAGACCCATAGGGAAGTGAGACAGAAACCTGCCCAGTGACTGTTTGCCCCTCAGAATAACTGTGACAAACACCAGCAGAGGGTGACTAGGGTGTCCCTAAATGTCAGTGTCCCAGCGTCTGAAGGTCAGTGCACAGGGCAAAGATACAGGGTCAGTAAAATGGCTCCTTCTTGTTATCATTTCCCACCCTTTCACTAGCATTTGGGGTTGACAGACTTCTCGTTTTGGCCCATCTATTGAATGTAACATGATCTTCTTGTCATCTTATTTTTATTTTCCTAATTACTCGATGACAAATATCTTTTTTTAAATTTTTGTTACAATTTTACATGTTTTTTCTTTTGTGAAATGCCTCTTTATATTTTCCCCAACTTTTTCTCCCAGTAGGGCTTTAGGCTTTTTCTATTGATGTGTATTAGAACTGATTTTCCTAAACAAAATTATTCTTCAAAACAAGAATAAACAGCCACAAAACACTTTGGAACCCAGGGTTTCAAGACATGATAGGAATTCTCTAATGCCCTAAGTTTCATCTGTCTAAAATGGTTGTCAGCAAGGGAATGACCAACTCTGATTAAATATTGTACTCCAATTAGAAGACCAATTATAGTATATATTTAGATAGCTAGAAATATGTTTCTAATTTTTTAACCCAAACTAAGGGTGAGCCTTCCTTCATCTTTCCTTCCACATTTTATGTAGTTGGCAACATCCCTGAGTTTCCTCTTGCCTATGTCAGATCTCAGACTTTCATTGGTTTTGATGACCTTGAAATTCTGAGCAGTGCAGGACAGGCATTTTGGAAGCTTCCCCCAATCAGAACTTTTCTTATGTTTTTATCATGACCCATCTTGGGGTCAAATCAGAGGACACAGCTCAGAGTTATGGTCTGCTCCTTGTGGGAGTGGGTAAGGGTAAGGAAATTGTTTGGAATTCTTCTGACTTGGTAATTAACTTGTCTTCCAATTTTGAAAATGTATTTGTTCATTTGTTTATGCATGCATTTAAAAAATTTTATTGTAACAATTATGTAGCAATTTTTTTCCATTTTAACCACATTTGATTGATATATGCAGAAGTATTGATTATAGACTCAGTATTGCATTATCATCACCAACACCTATTCCCCTCCTTTTTCACCACCTCAACAAGAGCTCCTCACCCATGAGACTGTAACCCTTCTCCTGGCCCTCCCCCAACCCCGCTGCTGGGACCCTGTAAACCTCAGTGTGTGTCAGTGAACTCTGTTCTTCTAGGTGCTTCATATTTGAGATCATGCAGTTTTTTTTATTGCAATGATCTATACACAATAGAAAATTCCAAATTTTAACCACTATGATAATATTCCATATATGGACAGGCATATTTGGTTGTCCACTCTCCTGCTGATAAGCATCCTGGTAGTTTACATCACTGGCATTGCACATAATGCTGCTATGAAACTTCCCCTACAAGCCTTTTAATGGACACATTTTTCCTTTTATTTTGGGTAGACACCTAACAGTTGGATTGCAGGTTCACATGGTAGCTCTGTGTTTATTTGTCAGGAAATTCCGGGATAGTCTCCAAATACCTGCACTGTTTTTCTTTTACCACCACTCATGTAAGAGGCTTCAACATGGCCCCCTCATCACAAAATATGTTATGACCTGCCTTTTTGATGATGATGTTCCCAGTCATCATCATTGTGGTTTGGTTTTCTTTTCCCTAATGACTAGAGATGTTGAATCTATTAGCTAGCATTCTCTAAAGAAGCAGAATCATCAAGAGATATCTGTACATATAAGATTTATAAAAGTGTCTCACACAACTGTGGGGATATAAGAGCCCAAGATCTGTAGGCAGGCCACAAGCTGGCAGCTCTAATGGAGGTCCTCAGTGAACTCTCAAGAGGTGCTGGCTGGCTGAAACAGAAAGAGTGACAGTCCCTTTAGCTGAAGGCACCCCTCTTAATTGATTACAAATGAAATCAGCTGTGGATGCAGCCAATGTCATTATGATTTAAGTCCATGAAATGTCTTCACAGTAACAGACAGTCCATCATGTGGCTGACCGGACAAGTGGGCACCATCATGCGGACAAGTTGGCACATGAACCTGACCATCACAGTACACCCTTCTCATCGTGGCAGCTATACATATAACCTTAAACCATACTTAATCTCTAAATGGAAAACAATAACAGACACATTCCTTCTTCTCCCTACAATATTCAATTGTCCTGCGTACAACCAGAAATGTATTAAATCTGTACCAAATAGGATGCAAGTTCTTGGGTAATATTCTCTCTTAAACTTGATATCCTACAACTTAAATACTATAGCATGAACAAAACAGCTTATATCATATGATAAAAGTGGGTAAAATAAAGAGGAAAACAGATATTTGATTTAAGTATAAATACATAGATAATAATTACAAAGCAAGGAAAAGTATTCATGCATTTAGAGTCTTCCTTTCTGTAACTTATCACATGGTCATTGTTCATATTCATGGGTTCGTATACCTTCTTCCACTACCCATTCATGTCCCCTTTACTCTCAGCAAGTACCTCAGCTGGCCATGGTGGGATGACACAAACCTTCATTCCTGAAGTTTCAGAGCCATTGGTAGTCTTGCTTGGATTGTACTGTTGCAGTTTTCCATTGCTTTTTTTTTTTTTTTTTTTTTTTTTTTTTTTAAGACAGAGAGAAGGAAGGAAGGAAGGATAGAAGGAAGGAAGGAAGAAAGGGAAACATTTTTAAACATTTTCTTGTTTTATTGTATTCTGTTTCTCCGTTTTTGTTACATGGGCTGGGGCCGGGAATCGAACCGAGGTCCTCCGGCATAGCAGGCAAGCACTTTGCCCGCTGAGCCACCGCGGCCCGCCCTCCATTGCTTTTAATTGCAGGACATGGTAGTCCTAAGAGACACCCTAGGGATCTCCTATATTTCAGGAACACTTCCCTACCTCCATTGTGTACTTGCAGTCTTCTTTCCCCCTGATAGTCAGGGTCCTTTTCCACCCTTGATTCCTAGATCTAGGAGTCCTGGCTATTGAAGAAACATCACCATACACTGGATGCTGATTCTAAAGCATACACAGCCTCCTGGAGAAGATTGCTCCAATCCTGTGAGGTATTGCCACCTATTTGGCATGGTAATTGAGTTTTCAAAAGGCCATTCCAGCATTCTATCAATCCAGCTGCCTCTGGATGATGGGGAACATGGAAAGACCAGAGAGTTCCATGAGCATGTACCCATTCCTTCACATTATTTGCTGTGAAGTGGGCCCCTTGATCAGAAGCAGTGCTGTGAGGAATACAGTAATGATGCATAAAGCATGCCATAAGTCCATGTATGGTAGTTTTGGTAGAAGCATTACATGCAGGGAAAGCAAACCCATATCCAGAATATGTGTCTATTCAAGCTAGACAAATGACTGTCCCTTCCATGATGGAAGTGGTCAAATGAAACCAATCTGCTACCAGGTAGCTGAGGGATGAACTTGGGGAATGGTGCCATATCAGGGGTTGAGTATGGGTTACTGCTGCTGGAAGATTGAGCAATCAGCAGTGGCTGTAGCCAGGTCAGTCTTGGTGAGTGGAAGTCCATGTTGCTGAGCCCATGCATAACCTCCATCCTACCACCATGAAAACGTTACTCATGAGCCCATCGGGTATTGATAGGTGTTGCTGGAGAAACAGGCTGACTAATGTCCACAAACCTGCTCATCTTATCCACATGATTGTTAAAACATTCCTCTGCTGAAGTCACCCTCTGGTATGCATTTACATGGGACACAAATACCTTCATGCTTTTAGCCCACTCTGAAAGGTCTATACACATAACTCCTCCACTGAGCACTTTATCACCAATCTTCCAATAATGATCCTTCCAAGTCCCTGGCCATCAAGCCAAATCATTAGCAGCTGCCCATGGGACAGTATACAAACTGGTCAATTCTCCTTCCAAGAAAAATGAACACCCAGGTACACTGCTCAAAGTTCAATCCACTTGGAGGATTTCCCCTCACCACTGTCTTCCAGGGACATCTTGGAATGGGACTGCTGTGCTGCAGCTGCCCACTTTCAGGTGGTACCTGCTTATCATGCAGAACAATCTGTAAACCAGTTTGAGTTTTCTCTCCTTCAGTCAACTCACTGTAAGAAACTCACCAAGAAGCCATAGCTCTGGTCTGTGAAAGAGAAGGTAATGTGGTAGAAGTGTAGACCATGGGCATTTGGCCACTTCTCATAGTATGGCCCTATCTCGTCCATAGCAGTTCCACTTTATGATGGAGTGCTGCTGCACATGCTCAACCTTATGGCTTGGTGGGTCAGACAACACACAGCTAATGAAAGGGAACTCAGATCTCATTGTAACTTGGGGGATTATGTGTAAGCATTCAGTTTCTACTAAGGCTAGTAGAAGGCAAAAGCTGTTTCTCAAAAGGAGAATAGTTACCTTCATCAGATAGTAAGGCTTTGCTCCAAAATCAAAAGAGTTTGTACTGTGATTCTCCTATGGGACCTGCCACAGATTGCATACAACATCTCCATTAGCCACTGACACTTCCAACACCATTGTATCTGCTGGATCATATGGCCCAAGTGGCAGAGAAGCTTATGCAACAGCTGGAACTGCTGCAGAGCTGCCTCTTGTGCAGGTCCCCATTCAAAATTAGCTGGCTTTTCTGGCCAACCCATAGATAGGATGGAGTACACACCCAAATGAGGAATCTGTTGTTCCCCAAATCCAAAAAAGAGCATTTAGGTTTTGTGCCTCTCTTTTGGTGATATGAGGGGGCATACCCAGAAACTTATCCTTCACCTTGGAAGGGATATCTCAGCATGCCTCACACCACTGGACACCTAGAAATTTCACTAAGGTGGAAAGCCCATATTTCCTCTGACACTCCAATGCCATAAAATAAGTCTAGACTTCTTTCTATTTCTTTCTTACTAGGTCCAATCAACATGATATCATCAATATAATGGAACAGTGTGATGTCCTATGGGAGGGAGAAAATTGAGTCCCCTGCAGACAAGATTATCACATAAGGCTGGAGAGTTGCTACACCTCTGAGACAGGACAGTGAAAACATATTAGTACTTGTGAGCTGAAAGCAAACTGCTTCTGGTGGCCCTTAAGTAACAGCTATTGAGGAAAATGTTTTGCCAGATCAATAGCTGCATACTAGATTTCAGGGATATGTTGATTTGCTCAAGCAATGATACCATATCTGGAAAAGCAGCTACAATTAGAGTCACCATCTGGTTGAGTATATGATAATCCACTGTCATCCTCCAAGACTCATCTGTTTTCTGCACAGGCCAAGTAGGATAGTTGAATGGAGGTTGTTGGGAATCAACACCCCTGCACCCTTTAAGTCTTTAAGTGTGGCACTAATTTCTGAAATCCCTCCAGGAACCCAGTATTGCTTCTGATTTACTACTTTGCTAGGTAGAGGCATTTCTAGTGGCTTCCACATGGCTTTTCCTACAATAATAGCTCCCACTCCAGGAATTAAAGAGCCAATCTGGGGATTCTGCTGGTTGCTCAGTATGTCTATTCAAATGTTGCATTCTAGCAATGGGGAAATAACTATCGAATGGGTCTGGGGACCCTCTGGGCCCACTGTGAGGTGGACATGAGCTAAAACTCCATCAATCCCCTAACCTCCATAAACCCCACTCTGGTGGACCAGAGTGATGTTCTGCATCCCATTTAATTAATGTCACTTCTGAACCAGTGTGTAACAATCCACAAATATCTGATTATTTCCTTTTGCACAAAGCACAGTTACCCTGACAAAAGGGCATAGCTCTCATTGGGGAGGGCTTGCAGGAAGATTAACATTATAAATTTATGGCAGTGTAACAGACTCTTTCCCCTAAGGGTCCCAGCCTTCCTCTCATTCAAGGGGCTCTGGGTCTGTAAATTGTCTCAAGTCTGGAAATTGATTAAGGGGCCATGACTCTCTGTTTTTGTAATCCAAGTTAGACTTCTGTTCACTTGACCAAGAACCCTTCTATTTATACAGCTCAAGCAAGAATTTAATGGACTGCCCATCTATTGTACTTCTAGGTACCCCATGATCTACTAGCCAATGTCACAAGTCTCTGTGAGCCAGATTATTTTGAGTCCTGCCTTGAGTCTGCTGTCCATTATGATAACAATGCCCACTCTGTCTTTGGCAATTAAATGCAGCCACCTGGGTTTTGACAACTCAGGATCTGGCATCCCATTGTGTTTAAGGATTCCAGCTCAGTGACAGCAAATCCCACAGTAATATCTGACCTACAAGAAGGATGACTACAGGATGATTGAGGTACTCTCACAAATTTGTTTCTCACATTTCTGGTAAATGGTGTGTCCTCTGGACCTTCTTGGGATGCTTAAGCAGGCTTTCCATGTTAAATTCACCCTAACATTCCAATCTCTCTAAGACTCTGGATCCCCTCATCTGCATTATACCAGGGCAGTTCTGGCATTTCAGTCTAAGATAATGTTGGCCACTTTCTGATTCATATTTCAGCCAACCAGCCAAACAAACCATTAATGTCTTTTCTAACCCCTTGAGATTTAACATTGAATGCAGAATCTCTGTTTAGTGGTTACATATCAATAAATTCAGTCTGATCCAGCTTTATATTCCTTCTGCCATTAAACCACACTCTAAAAATCTACTCCCCATATATCCCCTGACTTATGTCTATATATGTTGGTAACTTGCAGTTTTTCTGAAGTATAGTGTACCTACTTTTGGGTGACATTTTTTACCTCAGCTTTTAGGGCTGTTGAGACTTCAGTCTAGTTACTGGTCTAGAAGTAAAGAGGGTTAGTGTGGTTGGGTCATGAAAATTGGAAGTGTCTTCTAAGCCAATTATTCAGGGCATTCCTTTGCAGTTTTATCTCTTGAAACAGGATTAATCAATCCAGGCAGAGGAGCAAGGTTGAGATTTTAATTTATGTTGTTAAGTTGCTACTCAAGCAATGAATTCAGAGATCTCAAGTCTGAAGCCACAGGAAATAAGATTTTCCTTTAGGGCACTCATAGAAACTTTTGCATCTTACCTACAGCATGTAAGCTTCTCAGTCTACCCCTTTCCCTCATCGCTGTATCCAGAATATCTCACAACAATCAGCCAAGTCTTTATACCTCTTAATTCCACAACACTCTGTAAAGGTGTAAAAACCTTGCAAAAACCTTACAGGATATCTGCCATTAAAGTGAGGACATTGATTGGAAAGGAACAGAACCATGAAAAATGGGATGGTGACATATGGATTAATAATGGTGGCTGTGGAGACAGTAAAACCCTAGATTGTGCTGAGCCTTTTCTAGATAACCCTGTAATGGTCTGCTCTGAGAACAGCCACCCTACCACCAGCCTGCCCTGAGGAAATGGTTTCCCACCTCCAGGCAGTCCTGAGGATTCAGCCACCAACCCCCACCCTGAAGACGTTAACCCTTCAGTGCCCATGAAGCACATAATTACCCCCATGAGGAAACAGCCCTTGTCCAGGCACAACTGTTCTGAGAAAACTTCTGTAAATGTCTCAGATATCCAGGGATTTTAATACCACGATCTTCTCTCCTAGCACTTTCCATGTTCCCGTATTATTTATTTCCTTTTGGGTTTTCCCTCATCCTGTCATAAACATAGAAATTAAATTAAATAGATCTTAATGATACAGTGTCTTTGCTTACTGCTTGGCAGGCAGGAATATACTGGTATCAGCAGAACGTAGGAAGTTCTCCCAGGTTCTTCCTGTTCCATTACTCAGACTCAAACAAGCAGTTTGGGATCTGTGTTTTCTAGTTATATGTCTGGATCAAAAGAGGCAGTGAAAAGTATAGCACATTTACGGCTCTCTGGGCTCCAGCCTGAGGATGAGGCTGATGATTACTGCCAGATATGAGAGGATAACCCCGTTCCTCACACCAGGCCCAGAATTAGGGGGAACTGAGACACACCCCTCCCTTTCCACCCTGAGTGAGCCTCCTCCCTTTGTGCCCTGAAAAAAATAAGATACACTAAAAGAAAAAAGAAGGGTTTTGAAGTCAGAGGTCTTTTCTGAAAACATGGACAGTGGAAATACTTTAATTCTTTGTACTAGGAAACTTGAAAAGAAAAAAAAAAGAATGCAAATTTCCTTTGTGTGGGAAAGCTGCGATATTAAGACCATTCCGCAGTCTTGGTGCTGGTGAGATATTGCAGGTCAGAGGTGAGCTTTCTTTTCAATACTGGTGAGGCAATCATTTCTCCCAGAACAACAGTTCCTCTCTCTGGAATCTGGAGTTCCCACAGTCCCACTACATCCTGAGGAGCTGCAGCACCAGAAGAATTGAGCAGGGCAGGCTCAGAATCTCTTAGGTAAGTGCTCAGGCATGTCAGAGACTTGTCAGGCCTGGAGTCTCAGGCCATCATGGGTCACTATGCTCAATCCTGAGATGGTCCTGTTATCGGGAAACTGGTCCAGTCTCCAGGGGAGCTGAGCGAACTTCATGGACACCAAGCTGGGATGGTTTGAAGTGCCCTAGATTCAGTGTCTTGTTACTCCATGTGTCCTGCATAAAAAGGTTGGTGCATTGCACTGAAGAAACAGTGTACTAAGTAAAATAAGGAAGAGGCTACAGAATATGCTATGCTTTGGACCAAGAGGATGAAGGAGGCCAAAGAAAAATGCAGGGAAGAGATTGTCAAGAGATGGAGGCTCTTCTCTCTAAGAGCTTCTACCTCTAAGTCTGAGTCCAATCAAAATAAGATTTTCAAAGACTTACAAAGAAATAAGATCAGACTTTAAAATAATAAAAATAAATAAGTAATCAGGAGGATTAAGGGTAAAATAAATTGGGTAGAGGGAAATACTTGCAGTTGATGAGAGGGAGGTGTAAGGGGTATGGGATGTATGAGTGCTTTATTTTATCTTTTTCTGGAGAGATGCAAATGTTCTAAAAAATTATAATGGTGATGAATATGCAACTATGTATGGATATTGTGAGCCACTGATTGTACACCATGTATGGGCTATATGTATGTGGAAGATGTTGAAAGTAACTTTTTTAAGAAAGAAAACATTTAGAGAAATAATGACAAAATACTTTGTTTTCCTAATCCTGAGTAGAGATAATAAAGCTCTATTTAAAGGAAAACAATAGCTTGCTGTTGACTTAATCTCAAACAAAAAGTTTACTCTCTGTTTCCAGAAATCATCCCAGATTTCCTGCATGGTGATGAAAGTGAGAAAAACCATATAATCTGATAACCAGCAATTTCTTGTCCTTAAAAATCAAGTCTGAATGAGGGGAGGACTTCTGTGATAATGTAATATAAGTAACTTTTCCTTTTCTTTTTTTCCCCTTCTGTTTTCTTCTTTATCCTGGCCCTTTCTCTGTCTGTTTGGGGTTATAAAAGTCAAAACCACTCTTCTTATTCCAAACTGGTTTTGGAAAGATTTCTCCTCCAATGCCTTTCTGATTCATCTTTAATAAACTCAGCTTCTCATCAATTAAAATAAACTTATTTCTCTTTGATGTGGCATCAGGTGTGTAATACATGGATCATGTTTCATGAGAGTAACAATTTGGCGATCCAGCCTAGTCACATAGCTCTAAGTGGAGCCTTGATCCATTCACATCAGCCAGGAAGCTCTCTTGGACCCCTCAGCCTCAAGCCTAACAGCTGCTTGCGAATTTTTCCTGGAGGACCAGGTCTGGAGTGTCCAAGTGAGTTGTCTGCTGCAGAAGGCCACCACAGGTGCATCAGCATGAAGGTGACTTGCAATCAGTCTTTGCTTGTACTGGGAGTGTGATTTTTGCTTGTCATACCCACTTTGCTTCCTTTAGTTTCAATTAGCCTATTGTGTATAAAGGCCATTGAGTTGATTCAGTCATGTATGCACATGAGATGTATTTAAGCCCCACTATCTGTGACCCTGGATTTGTGGTTCTCCTGTTGTTTGTGCAGTTGCAGTCTTCAGTTGTTTGGGGAACCAGTTTTATTTGAGGAGACACTACTGTCATGTTGTGCCTTCATGATTTCTGTTGATATTGTCCAGTCATTAGAAACTCTCAAAGTTTGCTAGCTACAACTCCCTTGGGAAATACTTTAATTTTTGTCTTATATATGTAAAGCTTCTCTTAAAAGATATTTTTAGTACATTATTGGTACTCTGTGTGGCCATAATACAAATTAAGTAAAGGGGTTTATTGTCAGAAGATGGCAATCCTGAGCTTCAGGTAATTATCTAATTAAAAATATAGTTTAGTGAAATTTAGGTTAACCTCCAGAGTAACTAGTAAATCACCAGGAACAGCACAGAACAACTGCTGAGGGGACATCAGTGACAGGACACACAGCATACACCAGTCTGGACAGGTGGAATGGCTGACATCCCACACAGAACTGTAAGTCCTCCAAGCCACAGATGCTGGCACACCTCCTGCATGGACACAGCAGGCTGCCTTCCCAAGGCGAAAGGAAAAGACTTTACTAGCATCAGTTCCTCCAGGTATACACTGAATCCCATTGCTCAGTATATACCAGGAGGAACTGAGTGTGGGGACACAAATGGACATTTGCACACTGGTGTCTCTGATGGCAGTGTTCATCATCCACAGTGGATGGAGGTGGCCTAAGATACAATGATTGAAGAATGGAAGGGGGAACTATGGTGTCTACATACAATGGACTACTGGGCAGCCACAAGAAGAGATGAAGTTGTGAGGCATGGAACTGGGTGTATGAGCCTTAATGACTGCATATTGAATGAAATGACAGGAATGAAAAGGCAAATATTATCACTTCTCAATCATATGAACTAAATAATATAAAAATTCCATGAACATGGGTTATCAGGTTGGGGCCTACTGTAAAGGGTCTTAGATTGTAAGCCCTTACAGAAGTCACATGTATTCAGGAGTTGTAACTACTGTTTCTAAATTCCAACATACTGAGTCTTTTTTTTTAATACATAGGTCATTTCTGGAAACTTTGGGTATTTATGTGATGCCTGAGAATCAGAGTTAGAGCTCTGAAGCTATGAAAGTCAGCAGTACAGAAACTGCTTTAAAAGTTGAAAAAGTGATCAGACTTTGAGTAGAGATATGAATGAAGCTGATTTGGGTAGGATTAAGGTAAATTAGAATACAACTAAAGGATGATATGGACCATCATTTAAAACTTCACCTTCCATGTGAGACCAAAAGGAGAAGTGTTTATTTGGTGCAAAATTTATGTTTTTGGCAGTGCATTTCTTAATTTAACTTATATGGACAGTTTAAATGAATACCGTAAGCACATGGAAAATTGAATGGATATGGGACCTTACTGGTTTGTCCAGGTTAGTACAATGCTCTGATTTAGACTAGAGTAATTTGTGCAGTGAATAAAGAACTATTTGCAAGGCATCCTTGGGGGAATGGGGAAAAAGAAGGAAATATTGAACCTCCTCTTTTGGAGAACTTCTGTTATTCTTGCAAGCAGTAGGGAGAACCAAATCAATAGGCCAATCCTTCAATCTTGGAATCTGCCTCTATGAAACTTAATCCTGCAAAGGATAGGCTAAACCTACTTTAATTTAGGCCTAACAGTCACCACCAGAGAGCCTCTTTTGTTGCTCAAAAATGGCCTCTCTCTCTCTAAGCCAACTGAGCTAGTGTACTCACTGCCCTCCCCCCTACATGGTAATGACTCCCAGGGGTGTAAAGCTCCCTGATAATGTGGAACAGAAATCCTGGGATGAGCCAGTATCCAGCATCAAGGGGTTGACAAAGCCTTCTTGACTAAAAGGGAGAAGAGATAAATGAGACAAAATACAGTTTTAGTGGCTGGAAGACCTCAAAAAGAGTCAGGAGGTTATCTTGGATAATACTCTTATGCATTATATGGGTATCCCTTCATAGTTTATGGTGCAATGTAGTGGCTGGTACCTGAAACTGTTGAGCTGTGTTCCAGTAGCCTTGACTCCTGAAAGCAGTGTGTAAAGATATACAGTTTACAATGTGTCTCTGGGATTGTGAAAACCTTGTGTCTGTTGCTTTTTCTATCTAGGGCACAGACAGATGAGTAAAATAGTATTGATAATGAATAAATAATAGGGGGCAAAGGGCAAAATAAATTAGGTAGATGGAAATACTAGTGGTTAATAAAAAGGAGGGTTAAGGGTTATACTATGTATGAGGTTTTTTTTTTCCTCTTTCTTTTCTGCATTGATGCAAATGTTGTAAAAATGATCATGGTGATGATACACAACTATGTGATGATGTTATGAGCCACTGATTGTACACCATGTATGGAATGTATATGTGTGAAGATTTATCAATAAAAATAGTTTTAAGAAATATAAAAAATAGTTGGTCATATTCCCCAGTTTTGAAAATACACTCATTCCATATCAATTGGAAATTTTATCTTTATCACACCCTAAATTCATATTTACATTATGACTCTTTTTTGGCTGGCTATTATGTTCTGCTATATTGTCTGTCAACTATGTAAATTGTATATCTTACATAATATTAATGCATATAGTACAGAAGACATTATAATAACAGTTTAAAATATTTAAAAATGTGCATGATGCCTCCCACTAACTTTTTAAAGAAGAATTTTACTAACAATCTATACATTTACTCTTTCAGAAGAACATTAGCATCACTCTATCAAATTCCTCCCAAATTGTCTTATGGGTATATATTAGAATTACATCAATTATATTACCTTGAGAACTTTGGCACTTTAAATATACATATTATAGGGACAAGCAATTGTGAAATTTAGAAAAGGTAATATATGTGCTGCAGTTGTAGTCAGCTGGCCATTGTGTGCAGTATGGCTGTAGACTCTCTTGAGGAAGACAGAGAAGTCCACAAGTTGCAATAAGAAAGAGATAGGTAGATTTCCACCTTTATTTTAGTGGCAGAACTGCCAGAGCAATTAAATAAGGGAAATAATGATATAGATGTGCTGGCCTGTCAGCTTTTAAATTCAGGATGTCAGAAAAAAGGACCTGGCCAAAGAATAAACTGTCTTAGCTGAAAAAGGACTGGGATAACAAAACCTGAAATCCCTGGGAGAACATCAAGAAATAACTGATACAATTTTTCAAATGAGAAAATCTTAAACTTGACTGTCCAGTGCAAAGTCCCTTTAACAGTTCCTTTATAAGTTATGGTTATTAGAAATTGCTCTGCTTGTTCATTCAGTGCCTTACAGTATTTGGCATATGCATAGTGCAAATATGCCTCTAAAGTATTTAACAAAACTGTGAATGTAAAATGCTTTCATTAATTAAAAACTTCACAAAAAATTAAATGTTTTTTTGGGGTGAACCATGTGGCAACTTAATGTCCTGTTAATCCTTGTAAAAAGGTTTTCTTATTACTGTTTTAAAATGCTGTTTTGAGTATGTAGTATCATTCTGTCAGGTTTGATTATAATGGTAATTGCATGTTGTAAGATACTTGCTTGAAGACAATTTACAAAAGTGTTTTAGTTACTTTAGTATGTAAGGTATAAAGGATACCTTTTTTTTTCTTTTTGCATTGTCAGGCACAGCAAGTGAGAATTCTGCCACTGAGTTACCATCACACCACCATAAAGGATTTTTTTTATTAAAAGAAAAATAAAGCAATTTAGCCCTAAACGACTAGTAGTCATAAAATAAAAAAGAAAATCACAATGTAAAAGAAAACTAACAAATATAGTAGGTCACAGAATTTTGCAGAACAGGAAGTTATAGTCAAAAAATTTGATGAATCTCTATAGCTTTTTTAAAAAAGACAATATCAAATAATATGTATAGATAAAAACAAAACTTGTCTTCTCTCTGATCTCTCTCTTTCTCTCTGATAAAGTTTTTTGAATTATTTCTCTGTTTTTAGGAATACTTTATAAGTGTTTTCTGAATAATTAGTATAAATGCATAAATCTGTGTTTTATCAGAATAACATCTATACTCTATGCTACATTATTACATCCTTGACTGCTTAAGAAATTCAAGTTTTCTCATTTTAAAAAGAGTTAAGTCTTTTTCCTTAACTTTAATTAAGTAAAAACATTGTTTCAATGCTAACAACTTTTCACATTTTGATTTCTCAAGGCCAAACACTAAAGAGTATCTTTTATTCCAAAAAGTTAGAAAGGATTTTGTTTTAAAGCTTTTTAAAATGAAGTGGTAAAAACAGTTAAGTTATCTTAGTGTAAGTTGCATAAGAAATGCCTACACAATGCTATAAAATTCAAAGAGATTTTCTTACCTTTTGTTGGTAACTGATCTGCAAAATATTAGGCAAAAATATTACACAATTATAGTTTCATTTATTTTGAAAGATGTTCTATGTCACAGAAACATGCAAATTTCTTTCTTACTTACATTACTTTACTCTAATGCTTCTCTGAAAGAGCTTGAAGTCAGCTACAGATCCAAGCATTATCATCAACAAAAGGAAAACTATAAAAAGAAGCAAGGCAAGTATATAAAGTGTGCTTGACCTGTCAGCTAACATAGCACTAGTAAAATGTAAAGAAGAAATTGAGCTTCTTTTTTAACTGAAGTGCTTACGTGTTTACTCCCACTACCCCCATGCATGGTGTCTCCCCACCCGAGTGACTGGTAGACTCATTTCTGTGATCCCTAAAGCTATAAATGCATAACCACATCACACGAATATGCTCCAGGAGTAGATGGGAACATACTGCTACTGAGAAGTCCTTGCTGCCAAAGGCATCTTTATCTTGCCAACCAGAAAATACTCAGTTGCTTTAGCTCTTCAGTGGGCACTGCCTCCTGACTAGCTGTGTTGTATAATTCCAGAGGATGTGGTGAGACAGTCTGATGGAACCCTAAAGCCCACTGCCCTGTTTTCTAAAGGACCAATGATGCTGTGCCACAGCAACTGTACCAATGACATACCTCCTAGGCCTATAATTGCCAGAGTGGTGTGGTTAGAATGTAAAAAGATACAATTATCACTAGGCCTTCTCTTATGTGGGGACAGCATATATACTATTGCAAGCTTAACACCCAATGTAGATAAAAAATAAAGACAATTGGAATTAAGTGCTGCATATATATACTAGATAAATATGACAATATCTCTTCAATATTAAATGGTATGCAAAGAGGATACCAATCATGTTAAACATTAGAGTAAACTAAACTCATTTTATTTTTGGTTAATGAATTTACCTATGAAATGGAGAGTAGCCCTTATTGGGACAGCCATTATTTTGCTTGCCATATGTCTGTCTTGCTGTTGCCTATAATGTATCTGCGTATTGTTGTCCAGAACATCTTGCAGAGTAATATAAGAATTCCTTTGCCCTTATTCAGCAGAAGCAATTAAGAAGGTGGGAACTTTACCCACTTTTTCTTTATAAGAAATGTTCATGAGATGCTGCTTCTTAAGAATGAGAAATATTGTGTAAAAGGGGGGATTTGATAGATGGATCAATAGAAAAATACTCAATATAATCCTTTAGCTATAAAATGCTTAGTATAATCTTCAGTAGCTAGAAAGCTGTTTATTATGATCAATTCATTCAAACAGTCTTGAATTCTTTTAAGCAGAAAAAGCCTGTGTTAGCTTGCTAGCTGCCATAATGTGATATACCAGAACTGGAATGGACTTATAAAAGGGGAATGCAATAAGTTTCAAGTTTCCAGTTCTAAGGCCTTTAAAATGTCCAAATTAAGGAATGCAGGAAGATAACTTGGTTCAAGAAAGCTGATGATGTTTGGGGATTCTCTCTCAGCTGGTAAGGTGCATGTTGATGTCTGCTAGCTTTCTCTCCAGGCTTCTTCAATGGCTTCTCCAGGGCTCTGTCCATTCTGTTGGTTCTGTCAGTTCTGGTGGCTCGCTCAAGATTCTGGCTTGCTTAACATCTCAGAGTGATGGCGGTTGGGCTATAAGCATCTCCAAACATCCACGTCTCTGTTTTCCTTGTGTCCACATCTGTGTCAGCTCTTCTGTGGAGATTCTTTCAGATCTGTGGTTTATGTCATTTCTCTGGTTTCTCCAAAATGTTTCCTCTTTTAAAAGATTTCAGGAAACTAATCAAGATCTACCTGGAAGAGAAAATCATATCTCTAGACAATCAAAAGTTAATACTCACATTTGGAGATAATCTAATTGAAATATTCCAACCTACATTATTGAATAAGGATTAAAAGAAATGGCTGCTTCCATAAGATTGAACCAAGATTAAAACATGGCTTTTCTGGGGTACAGACTTTCAAACAGGCACAAAGCCCTTGTTGAAATAGCTTGCTGTTTCTCTAATCTCAAAAAAAGTCTCTGCACCCACCAACCCACTCCATGTTGCCTGCAAGATGATGCAAGAGAAATCATAATATTGTCTGATAAACAGCACCTTCTTCTTGAAAAACAAGTCTGAAAGAGGGGAGGACTTCTAAGATAACAGGACATGCTTACTAAAGACTTCTTCTAATCATCTTCTTTATTCTGGATGCTGACTATTTCTTTGCCTACTTAGAGTTATTAAATCCAAAATATCCCTCTCACACTCAGTTGGCCATGGAAATGTTTTCCTCCATTTCTTTATATGTGCACCTGTAATAAAATTCACTGTCTCACCAAGACAAAGAGACTTGTTTCTCTCTTTGATGGGGATTAGGTGAAAACTGTTTTCTGGTGGTAACATCTTCACATCCTTGGAGACAAAGCCCAAAAGAACTTGGAGCCCTGGTGACCAGGCACCCAGATCCCACACACACCCACCTAGCCAGCTCTCTTAGCCAAGGAGTCTTGAGACAGCAACATATTCCCATATGTCTGTCTTGTTGTTGCCTATAATGTGTCTGTGTATTGTTGTCTAGAACATCTTGCAGAGTATTATAAGAATTTCTTTTCCCTTATTCAGCAGAAGCAATTAAGAAGGTGGGAACTTTACCCACTTTTTCTTTATAAGAAATGTTCATGAGATGCTGCTTCTTTATAAGAAATGTTCATGAGATGCAGGTAACTCGTGGCCCTGACCCCAGCTAGGAATTTATACAAGTCAGTATAAGCAGTTAGGGTCTACTTTCCAGGGTCCTGAGTCCCTTGAGGCCTATTGAAAGGCCCAAATCTTACCCAGCACCCTCTTAGGGATTTGTCATCTGATTGGCTCCAGTCTCATGCCCAAAGGCTTCTGTCTCCACAACTCACAGACCCACCAATTCACACAGCCCTGTTTTTGTCCAGTGGAAAATCACTTTTCATATACTTTTGTATTAGCATCTGAGAAAAAGGGATGGAAGATTGGTATCATTTTAGGATATGCCATGATCTCCTTTGCACTTTGCTGCTGGTTTTATTGTCTTTCTCTGAACCCAGCAAGCTCAAGAGATGGTCATCTGGTCTGTCTTTACATCTTTTCTCCAAGGCTTAGAGACCTTCATCTCTGAAGGGTGGTTTGAGTCAAAAGGAAAGGGGTTCACCTTTGACATCAGTTCTTGTGCAAATTGCACACTCACAGAACACATATACTACACTTTCAGGTCAGGAATTGTGGCCTGAGTCACCTGCATCATATTCCAGAAGGAGGCTGTACAGACCTGTACTTCAGCCTCTCCATGCTCTCAGATCTTGGAAGGATTCCTTTCTGGGGCTACTTCAGCAGTGCTGCAAGAAGCATCCCCTCTGTCCTAATGGGCTGCTTGCTCTCCTCACCTCCCAGGATAGAATCCCCAAATAGGATGGCTGGGTCACATACATGAACATAAAAATTAATAACCTGAGCCACAGACATTCAAAAAAGTTTCAGTGGCTTAGTGGCTACCAGTGGCCATTAGCATGGTTGCTTCTCTGCATCTGCTGAAACCAGCTGTCAGCATTCTCTCTCATTTTGGCAGTCTGGTATCAATGGGGCAAAAGGAATTGCTTTCTGTGATTCAATTTGTGACTTCCCTGTGAGAAGTGGAGCCCCATCCAGTCACTAACTGGCATTTGGATTTGATTTCTCAGAGGCTTCTGTTCAGGTCCTCAACCCTTTAGAGGTCTTTCTCCATAGATACTCCAGGCATTTGTCCTTTTGCTGGAGTAGTGATTACCATGGCTGCAGGTTCTCAGACCTCCTTTATGCAAGAGAAAGGCAAATCAGGTTGTTTCTTTGACATCAAAGCTCTTCATAAAATCTCAGTCTTGCCTATGGACTGCCTGCAAAGTGTGGAGGGAATGAGATGGAGCAGACCCTTCCCCTTCATGTCTACAGCAGGTCTTGCCTTTCACAGGGGGTAGGGTATATCCTCAGGTCTGAGCATGGATGGATCTAACTTCTGACCTATAGGACCTGGGGTAGCCACTTGAGGTCTATACCTCTGAATACTGAGGACGGTTTGTGAGGATTCCTTGGGATGATGCTCTTTCCAGGCAGTGATCTTGGGAAGGCCTGCTGTGACACAGCCACCAGGTGGCCTAGTAGTGTCTCAGGATTGTATTATTTCTTTAATTCATTCTACTTCATGGTCTGGGACCACGTTCTGTTGTAAGAACTCCTGTCCTGCTTATTTCCCCAAGTCATGGAGCACCTTGGAAAGGTTGGCACAGATACAGAGCAGTCCCCTTGAGGGACTCTGCCTTGATGGACTGACCACAACACACTCCAGCTGACCTGCCAAGACAGGGCTCTGTCTGTGGTTAACAAGACCATGGACAAGCAAAACATAGAGAAGGGTGAGCCAATGGATCACAAACTGCTGGACATGATTTCAGAGGATCAAAGTAAGTCAGGGGACATATTGTAGAGGACAGCATTAATGGGGGCAGCTTCAGCAGCCTATATCCAGCCCCAGGAACAAGAACTTGTGCACTGAAAACATGCCCAAATGCTGGTGGACAGCATCTCACACACACTCCCACCTACTCTGAGGAAGTCTGTTCATGCCCACAGTGACTGCTGCTTGTCAGTTACATCTCCCAGTTACAGGCTTGCCTGGGTGTGGCCCAGGTAGTGTGGGACACAGTTGAAAGCTGATATCAGGGAACTCTAAGAGAAAGGCCTCTCTTTTTGGCCCAGTGGGCATCAATCCAAGCCCACACTTTTCACTTGCAGGGCACCTTCTAGCCAGGATGGGATGAGTTGTGGATCCAAAGTGATCAAGACAGCTGTGGGTACAATTTCCAAATTTTAAAATCCATGTGTTTATGATGTGAAAATAAAGTAAAATCACAATGATCCATTTTGGAGGCTCTATGGAGCTAACTCAGTATTCACACCCATGATTCAGCCAGACAGCCTGGGTTTTGGGTCCATGCAGCAGTTACTCATGGCCTTTGGGCCTGTTCTCATCCCAAGTGGGCAAAGAAATCACTGAATGTGAGAGCACATAGTTTGTCTGTACTCCACGATGGGTACCTTTATTTTCTTTCTAGTGAGCAAAACATGCCTTCACAACCATTATCTCAGGGAAGCATTTGACTCCCTTCCATTGTTTTCTAAATCATCTCTTATCATCCAGCACCATTTTCAGAGAGGGGCAGGGTAGGTGGGCCCCATCTTTCAGGAAAGGAGGACTAAGGCCTTTAGGGAATAAGGACCCAGAGAGGGAGCCACATAATAAAGGCAGGAATTCTGGCCCAGCAGTGCATTACAGCAGGCTCTAAGGCAAAGGACAGGTAGAAAACAGGATCACAGAGGAAGTCAGTGCTCTCTACAAGGTACCCCAGAGCACGGAACACTCCATGGCCCACTGCTCAGGGGGCTTAGGCTTGGACTGCCCTTACCAGGGCCTCAGTCACCTTTTCTGAAGTAGTACAGGATCCAGAAGAGGTGTCTGCATTTTAAAAGGCTTCTAGCTCTGAGATCATTAGAAGTGAAGACATCCAGGGCTGGGGAGTGGGGTGTCTTATGGGAGGACACTCTGAAAGCTCTAGACTGAAGTTCCCACTGGCAAAGTCAGTTACTTTTTAACCAGATTCATTGAGTTGAGTGCTTCTTGGACCTGTATTTGTGAAAGTATTATTCAGAAGGGCTTTGGGTGATCCTTGGTGGTTCTGGACTTGGATTAGGAGACTGATTTCTCTGGCACTGACCATCTCTCATGGGGTCCACAAGGGATCAGGTAGTCTGGGGCCCCCAGTGAACATGAACTGACCAACTCTATCCCCCCCAGAGCTGAAGATCCCTCACATGGTCAACATTTTCTACATGACAGATTCTTAGGCAATTATCATTTATTTGTAACCAAGCAGACTTCCCCAAAAGGGACCAAGATCAAGAACAGGACACTCTAAGCCCTTCTGTGAAGGAAGAAGAAGGGATTCAAATTGCCAAAGGCCAGTACTAACTGACCCTGATGTCTACTGACCTTAGGTTCACTCTTCCTGTGCCTAGCTGGTTGAGTGGGTTGGCCATCCCCAATGAGAAAGGCCAATCCATGAGGGCACTTCCCTCACAAACAGCTTATCAAGGCCTGCATACCATGGCTCAAGTTTCATCCCTGAACTGCTCCTGATGTCAGGATGACCTTGCCCATTAAGAGACTGACTTGGACTCCCATGGACCACTCACTATCTTAGGAAGCTCTGCACTTTCCTCAGGCCCATAGGTGCCCACCCAAGATCTTTCCAGAGGTCCCAAACCTACCTCACCCCACTGCAGCATTTCTCATGTTGCATAATGAATTACTATTGGAGATAGGTAACATTTACTTGGTGTAAATAGCAATGGCTAGACTTCAATATTATATTATACCCTGTTTCTCATCCAGCCTGAGAATCAAGTATTGGTTCTGTCACATAACGTGTTGATTTGAATGAGATGCTGCCTCTCATCCTGTAATTCAAGAAAGGAGTCATGCAGGTTGTCAGTCAGTTTATTGTACATGGGACAAACAAGAGGAACAGTGAACTTTCCATGGCTTCACAAAGAAACACATGGCCCCTTTCCCAGAACAAATTGTACATTGCGGTGTCAGAGCCAGAAGTTTAGTCTGACCATCTGAATTCCTTGCTGTGGAGGTCAAAGGACATTACAGAAGCCATAGCAACCACTGAGAAAAATGTGGGTATCTTTCAAAATTACATTTGTAAGGACCTTAATTCCAACTATCTGCTCCTTGTGTAAAATACAAAACTACAGACAAAGTAAAAACTTCTGATATGGTCCCAAGACTGGTGGTTGGTCAGGAAGAATAGGTAGAGCACAGAAAATTTTTAGGGGAGTAAAAGTATTCTGGATTCTACTGTGTAGCTGAATGTATGACAGCATACAAGGATCTGAAGTCTCTTTTGTACAGCTCTGCATCCCCTCCATAGGAGTGTGGCCCAGGTTTGGTTGTGAAATACCAATGAACCACATAGCAAAGGAAATTGTCAACATTAATCCAATTGGAAACAAACAGTTAGATGAGAAGTAAATCAACTTTAAACATAATATTATCAAGATAATCAGATGCACAGAAACCAGGAAATAATTACAAGGCACATTAAGAACCAAGATGACATGGCTAAGCCAAATGATCAAATTAAGAAGTTATAGGAAAAACAGAATTTGGAAGAATGAATCAAGGATGGTCAACAAATCTAAATAATTTCAACAAGATGTTTAATGAGATAAAGGATATTAAAGAGACACTAAGAGAGTATAAGAATTAGAGACAGCCATATCCTGAGTCCTGGACTCTTGCCTTCCTCATCAGAGAACATAGCTTTACCACCCACTCCACCACTTTCTGCACCAAATACTAATCTTGAGTTCTTCCCAGTTGCCCAGCCACTGGGTCAGGTTGATGAGCAGCACACCCAGTGTCCATGCAGGTGCCAGTGGCTTGGGCTACCAAGTCTCAGTGTCCCACTCCTCTAGCTCCCAGGGCAGCTGGGACCCAAGGGCCTGGCCATTGGGATAGCCAAAGGTGTGGTGGGAATGGGGGGCATCCAGGGCAAGAAAACAACCATGCAGGCACTGAACAACTGCCTGACCTCTTTCCTTGACAGGGTGAGGAGACTGTAGATGGAGAATCAGAGATTGGAGGGCAAAATTTGGCATACCTGGAAAAGAAGGGACTCCAAGCCAGGGACTGAGCCTACTACCTGAAGATCATCATGGAAACAAGGGCTCAGAACTTTGAAAATTCTGTGGACAATGCTAGAAACCTTCTGCAGATTGACAATGCCTGACTGACTGCTGATGACTTCAGAGTTAAGTACAAGACTGAGGCAGCCATGTGCCAGTTTGAAGAAAATATCATAAGTCTGTAAAGCCACTGATGACAAGAACATCACTCAGCTGTAGCTCTCAAGGAGGAGCTTCTCTTCATGAAGAAGAACCATGTGGAGGAAGTAAAGGGCATACAAGCCCAGATTGCCAGCTCTGGGCTGACCATGGAGGTTGATGCCCTCAAGTCTCAGGATCCCAACAAGATCATAACACACATCTGGGTCCAGTGATCTGAGTTCACTCAGAAGAACCAAAAGGAGCTGGACAAGTACTAGTCTCAGCAGACTGAAAGGCATCACAGTGGCCACCTGCCAGTCCTCTGAGATAGGAGTTGCTAAGATGACACTCATGAAGCTGAGACTTACTGTCCAGTCCTTGGAAATCAACCTGGATATCATGAGAAAGGAAGGCCAGCATGAGAAAAACTTGCAGAGGGTGGAAGCTCACAATACCCTGCAAATGGAGCAGCTCTACAGGGTCCTGTTGCAGTGGAGTCAGAGCTGGCACAGACCTGGGCAGGGGGGCAGCACCAGGCCCAGAAGTATGAGACCCTGCTGAATTTCAGGGACAAGCTGGAGGCTGAGATCACCACCTACTGCCACCTACTAGAAGATGGGGTGGACTTCAGACTCAGTGTTGCACTGGGCAACAGCAGCTCCATGCAAAACTTCTCCACCCTCTGGATCATGGATGGCAAAGTGGTATCTGACACCAATGACACCAAAGTTCTGAAGCACTGAGGCAGCAGATGCAGGATTCCCTTTGGGGAACAGGTGGCCAATAAAAATTTCCACTTCTTCAAAACAAAGAAGAATTACTAAGAATACATAGAAAAATAGCAAATCTAATGGAAAGGAAAGGTATTTTAGATGAAATTTAACAGATACTAGAGATACAACTGCAGATCTGAAGAAACAGAGGAAATGGTCAGGGAAGGTGACAGAAAACCTGAACTCAAACATGCAAAAGAACAAATGGAGAAAAAAGTGGATACATTTGAGCCAGGTTCAGGGAAATAACTGAGAGCATGAAGCACACAAATACATGGAATATAGGTATCCCAGAAGGAGAAAAAAGATGGGGAAATGGCCAGGAAGAATATTTCAGAACCTAATAGCTGGAAATTTCCCAATCATTATAAAAGACATAAATATGAAATCCTAGAAGCCCAACATACCCCAAATAGAATAAATCCAAATAGATCCACTTCAAAACATATGCTACTGAGACAGTCAAATATTAAAGAGAAGGAGAGAAGCTTGAAAGCAGCAAGAGAAAAACTATTCACCACATGCAAGTCTCAATGCTGACTTCTCAGTGGACACCAGAGAAGCGAAAAGACAATGGTATGATATATCTAAGTGACTGAAAAACATGTCTGTGAGCCAAGAATTCTTCATTCAGCAAAACTGTCCTTCAAAAATGAAGTACTTAAAATATTCACAGATAAACAAATGTTTAGATATTTATGTTAACAAGAATCCTGGCCTGCAAGAAATACTAAACAGAGTTCTGCTGGCTGAAAAAAAAGCACAGAAGTGAGGTTTGTAGAAGTATATTGAAGTATGTCAATCAATAAGTGTAACTGAAAAGACAAAAAGAGAAAAAAAATAAAAATTTGACAAATAAAAGTCAAAGGATAAATGTTCAAAGTAAGGATGTCTTCTAAAGTAGCAACATTGAGAGTTAATGGTTAAATTCCCAGTAGAAAAGAGAGAGTTGAGTGGTGATAGTGGCTCAGTGGCAGAATTCTCTGCCATGCCAGAGACCTGGGTTTGATTCCTGGTGCCTGCCCATGTAAAAAAAAAAAAAAGAGGAACATTGTCACAAATGATAAAAAATATCCAACTGTATGCTGTTTACAATAAGCTCATTTTAGACCTAAAGATACAAATAGGAAATTAACAGGATGGAAAGGATCATCCATTTGGTCTGTAAACAAGAAAATCTGAGGTAGCTATACTAATATCCAACAAAATAGACTTTAAATGCAAAAATGTTAAAAGAGACAAAGAACACTATGCATTAATAAAAACACTATATATTAATGAACTAGCCATGTTGCCCCAAAGAGCATGAGGTGAGCACTGGCCGCCCTTAAGGAAGTAACAAGCATCTTTACAGTGATAGCAGTTGACTTCAACACACCACTCTCTCCAATAGACAGAGCATCTAACAGAGGATCTACAAGGAGACAGAAAACACAAGTCACATGATAACAGAACCATACATAACAGATATATAGAAAATTGCACCCCAATTGCAAAAGCAGGATATACATACTCTCAAGTGTTCATGGAATTTTCTCAGAAAAGTTCACATGCTGGGACATAAAATAGGTCTTAATAAATTTTTAAAGATTGAAACTATACCCAACATTTTCTCTGCTTATAAGGGAATGAAGCTGGAAATGAATAAGAATTGGAGATTCATTAATTTTATACACATATATGGACATTAAACAACATGATCTTAATGGGTGAAAGAAGAAATTGCAAAGAAATCAGTAAATATTTTGAGATAAAAAAACAAGGATATAGCATATCAAAACTTATGCAGATATGTTTTGCAGGGAAGGTAGTGCTTACAGAGATGTTTATAGACCTAAAAGCCAACATCAAAAAGAAAGAACTAAAGTCAAACACATAACAGAACCAGTGGAGAAAGTAGAGAAAGAACAGCAGACTAATCCCAAAGTGAGCAGAAGGAAAGAAATAAAGATTAGAGTGGAAATAAATGAAATTGAGAGCAAAAGAAAAACAGAGAATCAATAAAACCAAAAGTTTTTAATTAATTAATTAATTTGTATCAATTTTTTTCAAAATACCAAAATACACCAACTAAACACAACCATTCTAAACTTTTGATCATTCTGTTCTACATATATAACCAGTAATTCACAATATTATCACATAGTTGCATATTCATCATCATGATCATTTCTTGGAACATTTGCATCTATTCAGAAAAAGAAGTGAAAAGAAAACAGAAAAAAGTTCATACATACCCTTACCCCTCCCTTTCATTGATCACTAGCATTTCAATCTAAACTTATTTAAACATTTGCTCCCCCTATTAATTTTTATTCCATATGTTTTCCTCATCTGTCCATAAAGTAGACAAAGGAAGCATCAGACACAAGGTTTTCACAATCACACACTTCATTGTGAAAGCTATAAAATTATATGTTTATCTTCAAGAGACATGGCTACTGGAACACAGCTCTACATTTTCTGGCAGTTCCCTCCAACTTCTCCATTACATCTTGAATAACAAGGTGATAACTATTTAATGTGTAAGAATAACCTCTCGACTCTGATTGGAATCTCTCAGCCATTGACACTTTATTTTGTCTCATTTCACTCTTCCCCCTTTGGGTTGAGAAGGTTTTCTCAATCCCTTGAGGCTGAGTCTCAGCTCATTCTAGGATTTCTGTCCCACGTTGCCAGGAAGGTCCACACCCCTGGGAGTCAGGTCCCCCATAGACAGGGGGAGGGTGGTGAGTTTGCTTGTTGTGTTGGCTGGAGAGAGAGGCCACATCTGGGTGACAAAAGAGGTTCTCTTGGGGGTGACTCTTAGGCCTAATTTTAAGTAGACCTGACCTATCCTTTGTGGGGTTAAATTTCATATGAACAAGCCTCAAGATTTGGGGCTCAGCCTATAGCTTGGTTGTCTGAACTGCTTGTAAGAATATCAAGAATTCAACTTGGAGAAGTTGAATTTTCCCCCTTTCTCACTATTCCCTGAAGGAGACTACAAATACTTTTTATTCACTGTTCAAATCACACAGGGCTTTATTGGGGCATCACTCTGGACAAACCAACAAAATATCACGTCCTACTCAAAGTTCCATATGCTTATGGTGTTCAATTAAGCTGTCTACATAAGTTATATTAGGAATGCACAAGTCGAAATATAAATTTTGTACCAAATAAACATTTTTTTGCTTTAGTCTCACACATAAGTTAAAATTTTAAAATATTAATTACCATTTATTTTCAGCACCCTGCAGTAATGACATTCTTTTGTTATTCCTCATGCAAAAACATTTTTAAAATTTGTACATTTAGTCACTATCATTATATCTCTAGGCATTCCTAGATTATACCATCTCAGACTTTATCATCTATCTTTCTTCCTGATTTCATTTATGCCCCCAGCCCTCCTCCATCATTCTCACATTCAGCTTCATTCAGTGTTTTAACATAATTGTATTACAGTTAGGTAGTATTGTGCTGTCCATTTCTGAGTTTACATTCAGTCCTGTTCACAATCTGTATCCTTCAGTTCCAATTACCCAATATCTTACCCTCTTTCTATCTCCTGATGGCCTCTGTTAGCGATGAAATTCTCCAAGTTTATTCACTAATGTCAATTCATATCAGTGGGATCATACAGTATTTGTTCTTTTGTTTCTGGCTAATCTCACTCAGTATAATGTCCTTAAGGTCCACCCATGTTGTTACATACTTTATTCTGTCTTACAGCTGCATAGTATTCCATCTTATGTATATATCACAATTTGTTTAGCCACTCATCTGTTGATGGACATTTTGGCTGTTTCCATCTCTTTGCAATTGTAAGTAATGCTGTTATAAACATTGGTGTGTAAATGTCCATTTGTGTCCTTGCCCTCATGTCCTCTGTAGATACCTAGCAATGGTATTGCTGGGTCATATGGCAATTCCATATTTAGCTTTTTGAGGAACACCAAACTGCCTTCCACAGTGGTTGTACCATTTGACATTCCCACCAACAGTGGATAAGTGTGCCTCTTTCTCCACACTCTCTCCAGCACTTGTCATTTTCTATTTTATTGATAATAGCCATTCTTGTGGATGTGAGATGATATCTCATTGTGGTTTTGATTTGCATTTCTCTAACAGCCATGTAAGTTGAGCATGTCTTCATGTGCCTTTTGGCCATTTGTATTTCCTCTTCTGAGAAGTGTCTGTTCAAGTCTTTTGCGCATTTTGTAATTGGGTTGTCTGTCTTTTTGTTTGTGAGTTGAACAATCTCTTTATAAATTTTGGATACTAGACCCTTATCTGATATATTGTTTCCAAATATTGTTTCCCATTGTGTAGGCTGTCTTTTTACTTTCTTGGTGAAGTTCTTTGATGCATAAAAGTGTTTAAGTTTGAGGAGTTCCCATTTATTTATTTATTTCTTCAATAGTCTTGCTTTGGGTGTAAGGTCTAGGAAACCGCCTCCTAGTATAAGATTTTTAAGATATTTCCTTACATTTTCTTCTAACAGTTTCATGGTCTTAGATCTAATATTTAGGTCTTTTATTCATTTTGAGTTAATTTTTGTATAGAGTGTGAGATATGGGTCCTCTTTCATTCTTCTGCATGTGGATATCCAGCTCTCTAGGCACCACTTATTGAAGAGATTATTTTGTGCCAGGTGAATTGGCTTGACTGCCTTATCAAAGATCAATTGTCCATAGATGAGAGGGTCTATATCTGAACACTCTATTCTATTCTATTGGTCAGTATATCTATCTTTATGCCAGTACCATGTTGTTCCAAAAATTTTTTTAAAGAAGATTAATAAAATTTGAAAACCCTTAGATGTTCTGGCAAGCAAAAAGAGAAAATATGTAAATAAAATTTAAAAATGAGTGGGAGATCATTACTATGGATGCTGAAGAAATAAAAAATACATAAATCAATACTATGAAAAACTGTTTGCAGTAAAACTGCACAAGATAGATTAAATAGATAACTTCCTACAAAAACACAAACAGCCTGCACTTAGCTAAGAAGAAATAGAAGACTTCAACAAACCAATTACAAGTAAGACATTGAGTCAGTCATCAAAAATCTTACAAAAAGGAAAAGCCCAGAACCAGGTAGTTTCACAGGCAATGTTTTATGTAGCATTCCAAGAAGAATTAATACAAATCCTGCTCAAACCCTTCCAAATATTGAAGAAGAGCAAACATATGTAATTCATTCTATGAGGTGAAAATTACCTTAATACAAAACCTGCTAAAAATAATATTTAAAAAAAACTACATTAGAGAAATGCAAATCAAAACCACAATGAGATATCATCTCACACCCACCAGAATGGCCATTATCAACAAAACAGAAAATGACAAGTGCTGGAGAGGATGTAAAGAGGCACACTTATCCACTGTTGGTGGGAATGTCAAATGGAGCAACCACTGTGGAAGGCAGTTTGGCGGTTCCTCAAAAAGCTGAATATAGAATTGCCATAACCCAGCAATACCATTGCTAGTTATCTACTCAAGGACTTAAGGGCAAAGACACAAATGGACATTTGCACACCAATGTTTATAGCAGCATTACTTGCAATTGCAAAGAGATGGAAACAGCCAAAATGCCCATCAACAGACGAGTGGCTAAACGAACTGTGGTATACACATACGATGGAATATTATGCAGCTTTAAGACAGAATAAACTTATGAAGCATGTAATAACATGGATGAACCTAGAGAACATTATGCTGAGTGAGACTAGCCAAAAACTAAAGGACAAATACTGTATGGTCCCACTGATGTGAACCAACATTAGAGAATAATCTTGGAATATGTCATTGGTAACAGAGACCATCAGGAGATAGAAATAGGGTAAAATAATGAATAATTGGAGCTTAATTGATATAGGCTGTGCAACAGGACTGGATACAAAAACTCAGAAATGGACAACACAATAATACCTAATTGTAATTTAATTATGTTAAAACACTGAATGAAGCTGCATCTGAGGTATAGTTTTTTTAAATTTAATTTAATTTTTTAATTTTTATTTTTTATTTTATTTATTCATTTATTTCTCTCTGTTATCCTATATTTCTTCTACTGTTGTCTTTCTATTTCTTTTTCTGAATCGATGCAAATGTACTAAGAAATGATGAATGTGCATCTATGTGATGATATTAAGAATTACTGATTGTATATGTAGAATGGAATGATTTCTAAATGTTCTGTTAGTTCATTTTTTTAATTAATAAAAAAAGAAAGCAGAAAGAGCTATACCGATATTGGACAAAATAGATTTAAATATAAAGACATCATAAGAGACAAAGAAGGAAACCATATACTAAATAAAGGGTCAATTCACCAACAAGATATAACAATCAAAAATGTTTATGCTCCCAACAAGGAGCTCCAAAGTACATAAGACCGACATTAACAAAACTGAAGGGAGCGATAGATGCTTTAACAGTAACAGTAGGAGACTTCAACATACCACTCTCCTCTATACATGGAGCAACCAGACAGAAGATCAACAAGGAAATAGAGAAGTTAAATAACTTGATAAATGAATCAGATCTACAGACATAATATAGGTCATTGCACCCCAAAGCACAAGGTTATAAATTCTTCTCTAGTACTCATGGAACATTTTCCAGGATAGATCATATACTGGGGCATAAAACAGGTCTTCATAAATATAAAAATATTGAAATGATTCAAAGCACTTTCTTTGATCACAGTGGGATGAAGCTGGATCTCAATAACCACCAAAGAATGAGAGATTCACAAAAAATGGACATTAAATAACACAACGAGTGGGTCAAAGAAGAAATGGCTAGAGAAATCAGTAGCTATCTGGAGATAAATGAAAATGAGAATACAACTTATCAGAACTTATGGGATGCAGCAAAGCTGTGCTGAGAGGGAAATTTATTGCCCTACATACCTACATTAAAAAACAAGAAAGAGCAAAAATTGAGGACTTAACAATTCACCTGGAGGATCTTGAGAAAGAACAACAAACTAACCCCAAAGCAAATAGAAGAGAGAAATAACAAAGATTAAGAAAATGAATTGGAGAACAAAAGAACAATAGAAAGAAACAATAAAACCAAAAGTTGGTTCTTTGAGAAAAATCAATAAAATTAAGGGTGCTAGCAAGACTTATAAAGAAAAAAAGAGACAGTATGCAAATAAACAAAATCAGAAATAAGAAAGGGTGTATTACCACAGACTCTGGAGAAATAAAGAAATATAAGAGGATATTATGAGCAACTATACACCAACAAACCAGACAACGTAGATGAATTGGACAAATTCCTGGAGACACACAAACAAGATACCTGACTCAGGAAGAAGCAGAAGATCTATACAAACCAATCACAAGTAAAGAGATTCAAGCAGTCAGCAAAAATCTTCCTACAAAGAAAAGCCCAGGGCCAGATGGCTTCACAGGGGAATTTTATCAAACATTCCATAAAGAACCAATACCAATCCTGCTCAAATTTTTCCAAAAAACTGAGGAAAAAGGAACTCTAGCTAACTCATTTTATGAAGCTAATATCATTTTAATACCAAAACCTAGTAAAGATGCCATAAGAAAGGAAAACTACAGGTCAATCTCCCTAATGAATACAGATTAAAAAAATCTCAATAAAAGATTAGCAAATCAAATCCAACAGCAAGTTGAAAGAATTATACACCATGACCAAGCTGGGTTTATACCAGGAATGCAAGGATGGTTCAACACAAGAAAATCAATTAATGTAATACAGCACATTAACAAACTGAAAGGGAAAAATCACACGATTATCTTGACTGATGTTGAAAAAGTATTCAACAAAATTCAGCATCCTTTTCTGATAAAAGCAATTCAAAATGTATGAATCAAAGGTAACTACCTCAATATGATAAAGGGAATATATGAAAAACGATAGGTAGCATCATACTCAACGGAGAGAGACTGAAAGCTTTACCCCTAAGATCAGGCACAAGACAAGCATGCCCACTGTCACCAGTATTATTCAACACTGCGTTAGAAGTTCTAGCTAGGGCAATCAGTCAGGAGAAAGAAACAAAAAGGCATCCAAATTGGACAGGAAGAAGTAAAACTCTCATTTGCAGATGATATGATACTATACTTGGAAAACACTGAGAAATCTAGCAAAGTTACTTGAATAAACAATTTTCAAACTAATAAACAAATTCAGCAAGGTGGCAGGATATAAAAACAAACAAACAAACAAAAACACTACAGACAAAGCTCTCTAAATGAAATCTATATATTCATTATATAGATACTAACCTCCTGAACAAATTATTTGAAAATCAAATCCAATAGCACATTAAAACAATTGTACATGATTGTTCTAGTTTGCTAGTTGCCAGAAAGCAATATATTAGAAACAGAATGGCTTTTAAAAAGGGGAATTTAATAAATTTAGCTAGATTAAGTTCTAAGGCCAAGAAAATGTCCCAATTAAAACAAGTCTATAGAAATGTCCAATCAAAGGCATCCAGGGAAAGGTACCTTGGTTCAAGTAGGCCGATGGAGTTCAGGGTTTCTCTCTCAAGTGGAAGGGCACATGGCAAAAACAGTCAGAGTTTCTATCTCATCTGGAAAGGCACATGGTGAATGCAGTCAGGTTTTCTCTCTCATATGAGAAGGGCACATGGTGAACATGGTGCCATCTGCTAACTTTCTCTCCTGGCTTCCTGTTTTTGAAGCTCCCTGGGAGGCATTTTCCTTCTTCATCTCCAAAGGTCACTGGCTGGTGGACTCTGCTTCTTGTGGCTGTGCTGTTCTGCTCTCTCAGAATCTCCTTCATTTTCCAAAATGTTTCTTGTTTTATAGGACTTCAGAAACTAACTAAGACCCACCCAAATGGGTGGAGACACACCTCTACCTAATCCATCTTAACAGCCACTCTTGATTAAATCACATCTCCAGGGAGATGATCTAATTACAGTCTCAAACATACAATACTGAATAGGGATTAGAAGAAATGGCTGCCTTTTCAAAATGGGATTAGATTAAAACATGGCTTTTCTAGGATACAAACATCATTTCAAACCAGCAAATGATGAAGTAGGTTTTATTCCAGGTATGTAAGCATGGTTCAACATAACAAAATCAATACTGTCCATGTAATACTCTACATCAACAAATCAAAATGGAAAAACTATATGATCATGTGAATTAATACAGCTAAGGTGTTGACAGAATCCAGCATCCTTTCTTAATAAAAATACTGCTAAAGGCAAGAATCAAAGAAAACTTTCCCATCATGATATAGAAGCTATATGAGAAACCCACAGCTAAAATCATACTCGTGGCTTTTCTCGTAGATCAGGAACAGAAAAGTATGCCCATGTCACCAGTGTTGCTGAACACTGTGCTAGCAGTTCTAGATAGAACAACTAGGGAGAAAGAAGGAATGAAAGGCATTCAAACTGGCAAGGAGGAAGTTAAGTTTTCACTCTTTGCAAAAGACATGATCCTATATTTGGTAAATCCCACAAAAATAATGACAAACCTACTAAGCTAATAAATGAGTGCAGCAAAGTGGGAGAATAAAGATCAACATGCAAAAATGAGTGGGATTTCTATACACTAGTAATAAGTTAACTGAGGAGTTAATAAACAAATTCCATTTACAGCAAAAACTAAAAGAATTAAATATCTAGGAATAAACTCAACTAAGGATGCAAATGATGTGTTCAGAGACACCTACAAAATATTACAAAATAAGTCAAAGAAGTCCAGAATAAATAGAAATACATACCACAGCCATGGATTGGAAGGATGTCAATTCTATCCAAATTGATCTACAGATTCAATGCAATACCATTCAAAATTCTAACCACCTAAGTTGCAGAAAATAGAAAAGCTAACTATCAAATTTATTTGGAAGGGTGATGGCCTTGAATAGCAAAGCCCATCTTAAAAAGAAGAATGAAGTGGGAGGTACCACACTTCTGAATTTAAAGCATATTAATAAATGAAGTCAAAGAGGTCAAAACAGCATGGTCCTGCCATAAAGATAGACAAATTGATCAATGGAATCAAATTGAGATTTCATAAATAGGCCCTTAGAACTATGGTCAAATGTTTTTTTACAAGGCTGCAATATCTTTGTTTCAACACTTTTTGGTGGAACTGGATAGCAATATCCAAAACAATGAGAGAGGGCCCCTATCTCATACCTTTTTCAAAAATTCACTTAAAGTGATCAAAGATCTAAATATAAGAGCCAGTATAATAAAACACTTAGAAGAATATATAGGGAAATATCTTCAAGACCTAGTGATAGAAGGTAGTCTCATAGACTTTACACCCAAATCACAAGCAATGAAAAAATCTAGATACAGGGACCTCCTTAAAACTGCATATTTCCATGATTCAATGCACATTGCCAAGAAGTTGAAAAGTCAGCTGAAACAATAGGAGAATTTATTTGGTAACCATATATCTGAAAGAGGGTTGATAACCAGAATAAATTAGAAAACCTATAACTCAACAATAAACAAACAGCCAAATTTAAAACTGGGCAAAAGACCTTGATAGCATTTTCCAAAGAAGAAAGATAACAAAAATGCACTTGAGGGGGCCAGTGGCTCAGTAGGCAAGAATGCTCACCTGCCATGCCAGAGGACCCGGGTTCGATTCCTGGTGCCTGCCCATGTAAAAAAAATGCACGTGAAAAGATGCTTAATTTCACTAGCCATTAGAGAAATGCAAACCAAATCCATAATGAAATAATCATTTTTCACCTAATAGAAAGTTGTCATAAAACAAACAGGAAAACACGAGTATGGAGAGGATGAAGAAAAAATTATTCACTGCTGGTGGGAATGTAAAATGGTGCAGCCTCTATGAAGGATAGTTTGGTCATTCCTCAGAAAAGTATGTATAGAGTTGTCTGATGGTCTGGCAGTTCCACTTCTCAGAATATACCGAGGAGATCTGAACGCAGGGATGCAAACAGATACTTGCACACTGATGTTCATAGTGGCCTTATTTACAAGTGCCAAGTATGGTAACTACACAAGTGTCATCAACACATGAATGGATTAAAAATGTGGTATACACATACAATGGAAACTATTCTGCAGTGAGAAAAATGAAGTTCTGAAACACACACCATGATGAACCTTGAAGACATTAGGGCAAATATTGTATGAGCTCACTAATAGGACTAAATTATGACATTTAAACTCATAGGCAAACATCTAGAATATAGGTTGCCAGGGGATGGAAGAGGGCTAGAGAACGGGGAATCGTTGCTTAATAAGTGCAGAATATTTAATTAGGTTGAAGTTAAATGTTTGGAAATGGATAGAAGTGATGGAAGCACATTCTTGTGGGTGTAATGGTTAGTGTAGGATTATGAATGAATGTGGTTGAAAGGGGGAGTTTAGAGACACGTATGTCACCAGAAGGAAAGCTAGAGGTAAAAACATGGGATATATAATACAGTGAATCTTCTCATAGATTGTGAATACAATTAATAGTGCTAATATTAAAGTGCTCTCTTATGAACTAGAACAAATATATGGCAAATTACAAGGAGCTAATAATAGAGGCATATTTGGGAGACAAGGTACCTATTGCAAACTATGGATTATAATTAACTGTAGTATTTTAATGCTCTGTCATCAACAGTAACAAATATACCACATTGACACTAGGTGTCAACAATAGTGGGTATGGGAGATTTTGGAATTTCTTTTATGTTTTTATTTCATGTAATTATTATTGTTACTATCATTTTTGGAGTCATGACAATGTTCTAAAATATTTTAATCTATATATTGATATGAGAGCCATGGATGGTATTCTATCATGGATTGTATGGGGTGAGAAAATATCTCAATAAAATTGAATTTGACAATACCCAGAGAGATTCCTAGACTTTGAATTCCAGTCCTTCCATGTGATGGGGAACTTGAGGCTCACACAGACTGGGTGCTACTGCAGCTGTAAGGTGAATATTTCCTCATGGGCAAACCTCACCTTCACACCATCTCTGCCCTCCCCTTGATTTTTGGAAAAGGTACAAGAAGGTTTCCAAGTGCCCTGGTCACACCTCAAGAAATAGGGGAGGATTTACTTACTCAGAAGGCACTTGGTATGCAGGGTAGCTAACCATGGAAATTCTACACTGTAACCCTGAGGGATGGGGATGAACTGATTTTGTTCAAACCCACTGCAGACATGCACCAAGTGTCAATTTACATTCCTGCATTTGGTAAACAAGTCTTGTGGTCTTGCATGGTATGGCTCTGTGCCCTTTTGGTTCTCCTCCTAGATAATCTCTGGTAACCTGTCATGTACCACAGGATGCTACCGGGTGTCTAGCTACCACCCTGGACAACATCCCCTGTGTGTAAGCTTCCCTACATCACTGTTTTCAGAGTAGGTACATGTCTTCTCTGGCATTTTTGAGCTCCTGAGCAAGGCTGGTGACACACTGGGACTTGAGGCTTTGTTTTTACAGCAGCACAGTAGCATTTATAGCGATTGATTGAATGAGTGAATGTATGAATGAATGAAGAAATGAATGTTAGAAGAAGATCATTGTCTTTATATCCAGAAAAATTGTTTGATTTTCTGTACCTCAAGTGAAAAGACAATTGTTTTACTGAAATAAGTTTATAAGTAACACCTGTAGTTCTGAGATGTATTTGTTCAAATTTTCAAGTAGTGTTTATAAACATTTGCTTCTGTTCAGAGAACAGTTGACTTTCCTTACTGCCTAACTACCTGAAAAAAATTGTCAGATGTGCAAGAATTTCCTGCACAGTTGCCTTGGATTCCCACCTATCCATTGGGCTGCCCTTGTTTTTAGTACTCAGTTTTCTAGTTTCAATGGAGATGAGGGCTGAGCATCAGTGGGGGATGTGAATTCAGACTCTCTCCTGCTCGTCCTCCTTGACAGCTCTGAAAATGGGCAGGGCCTGGGTCTCCAGAAGGCAGAACCCCTTGGGGTGGTACAGAGAGCACCTCAGAATCAGTGGTGATGGACTTAGTTTCATGGGATCCTCAGAATCAGGGCGTTCCTGTGTGATGAAAATCTTGGGAGGCTAGAGTTGGTTTTGTGGTTACTGCAAATATATCTAAGTATGAGCATTTCAACTTTTCATCAATATTACAAATTATAAAAAAGAAGCTTTGATATTGTTTATTTTGTAAAACCTCCTAAGTCTTGTGTCTATTTTGCAAATATAGCAGATGCCAGTTCAAACTTCCTGTAGCAAGTGTACTTAACAGCCATGACCGGCCAGTGACTTCCATATAGCAAAAGCCAAAACAACACAGAGAAGCAAACTTATTGGGTAGAGTAACACTTTGCAAATATTTCCCACTTTTTAGGCCAAATGATCTCAGCAGCAACTTCAACTTGAAGAATGTAGGAAAAAAAGCAGCCACCAAAACATATAAGGAATTGATATCGGTGTATTTCAATAAAACTTTATTAATAAATGGAGACAGGGGTCCTGACTTGACCCCCATGCATTGTTTATTCCCCATTGGTCTACATTTCCTTTTAAATGATTCTTTTTTCTCCAAGCGTGGGGAATTTAACCAGATGTATATCCAGGTGTCATTCTGCGGGGTTCCCTGTCCTCTCCTTCACTCCTCTGTTCCCCACCCCCCCTCTATTTGTGGACCCCCACACCCTGGACTCCCTGGGTCTGATCTCACACTGAGGAGACCCTCCTTGGTTTGGGGGGCTGTGTGGTCCCTTGTGTTTCTCAGAGTGGAGCAGCCCCAGGACCAGCTGAGCTCTCTCTCCCTCACACTGGCTACCTCTCCTCCCAGCCCTGCCTGGGCTGTTTCCCCTCAGGGGTGAAGGAGGGGAGGAGCCAGAAGGGGCAAGGGGGCCTCCCACCTGCCCCAAGGGAATGGGACATCAGAGAGAGGACAGTCAAGATTCTAGTGTCACAGCTGTTAGGTCTTGGCTGGCCTGTCACTGTCCTGTGTCCTCCTGGTTACTGAATCCACAGCAAATTCCCTCAGTGAGCCACTCAGCTGAAAATGGTCTTCAGTGATTCCTTGTAGGAGAGGCCCCTCATTGGGCTCCTGGCTTAGCTGAGGTAAAGGGGCTGCAGCCTGGAGAGGAGGTTCCCTGTGGGGGGCCTGATATTCAGTACCCCTGGGCTACAGCAGCCAAATGTTCTTGTCCTCTGAGGATGTTCAGGCCAGGCCCTGCCGAGCCCCAAGTAGAGAGGACTGAGGGGAGCTCAGGGTGGGAGGCCTTCCAGGGTGGGTGATGATTTTCATGTAGGGTCCTCCCTCCCCCGAGTGGGGGAAGTGGGCAAAAGAGACATTCAGCAGCTCTGGTGCAGTTTTCCCTGGGGCATCTCCACCAAGTCCTGGAACTGCTTCCTCATCACCATCCTCACTCTCTGCCCAGGTGACCAGCTGTCAGGGGGCCAGGAGAAGGGACAGGGAGAGAACATTCTGGCCCAGCCATGTCCCTCTTGTCCTGGGAATATGACATGTCAATGGCTGCAGACTTAGCATTCCTGTGGTCCCTTTCCTTATTCCAGGGTCCTAGGCAGAGTCTGGGCTGATGTAGGAAGCCTCAGTATCAGGGTTTCCTGGACAGGCTGTCATCATGAATTGCAAGGGGAGCAGCTATCTTGGAGCACTTGGTGCTGGCTGGTACCAGCAGCTCCCTGGGGGCCCCCAAACTGTGACCCTTGGAACTTCTCAACCCTCAGGGATCCCAGCTCAGTCTCTGCCTCCAAGTCGGACAGCATGTCCTCCCTGACCATCTCAGGGCTCCAGCCTGAGGACAAGGCAGTCTATTACTGCTCAACAGTTGATAACAGCACTGGTGTACCCACTGTGCTCCTGACAAAAGGGGAAGTGAGATATAAACTTCCTCTCCCTCTGCCTGGCTCCTTGCTTTCACTCTGCATTATTTTTCTGTTAATAATGCAATGTCTATAATAAAAAACATAATGAAATTCTAATTTACATGTATCAAAATTACTAAAATTATTAAATCTAACATCAAATGTTGGTGGGACATGAAACAAGTAGAAACTTCAGGGTTGCTGGTTAACCTATAAAATGTTACAGCTCTTTGAAAAACATCTTTTGAGTTTCTTCTGAAGTTAATCATGCACTTACTTTTTGACCTAGAAATTCTAGCTTCATGTATATACAGGAACAGACACATGCAAAATTATGCATAGCAGTTTTATTTATAAAAGTCCAATGAGGAAAACAACCCATTGGCACATCAAAAGGAGAAAGTAAAAAATAATAATAAAAGGAGAAAATATAATCTTATTCTAGTATAGTAATGTGATGGACTGCTTTTTAAGCTATAACAACCACTCAAATACTGAGCCACATGACATGGATTAAAATTACCCAGGTGCTCAGTGGAGAACTTTCTTCAGTGTCTTCCAGCACAATGGCCCTCTTATTTTAGGATTCTTGGGAGTGCAGTCTTTGGATGTCCCAAGACATTGTGGCAGCACTGGTTTGATTATCCTATTTCTGCTCAATATCAATTGTAAAAATGCTACCTCTAACTCTAAACCAGGTGAGGGGTGGGGGATTGAGGCAGCCCTTGGGGTCTCCTCTCAAATCTCTCCCTTTTCTCTGAATTAACATCTTCAAGTTTGTGAAGGGAGGAGGAATAGGACCAAAGAAATTATCTATAGGTACCCCATCCTCTCTTCCTTAAGAAGACAGCCTTTCTGGAGTGGTGGTGAGTAGCTCTCCACTTCTTATCAGCCTTCATTGAAGTTGACCCTTCACAGTCTCTAGTGTGGTGTGGGGAGCCCCACAGGCACTGCTGATGAGGAGTTCAGGCCCATGCATAACACAGGAATATGCAGAGTTCCTCTTCCTTAGCTGTATCCTCCAAGCGATACACAGACTTCTCTGCTGGACCAGTCCCTGGAAGTCTGCAGCATCCATTCTCTCTGGTCAGTTTGACTCCAGTTCTGGCTGAGATGTATAAACTCCACCTTCCACCTCTTAGAACAGGGTATCTGAGGAAGCAGTTTTTTCTTCTCTCAGTCTATTCTTATTGCCATTTCTCTCTAGTTGTTATTTTCCAAATTCTATAGCAGGTAATGTGGCATAATTAGAGCCAAATAAAATGCCCTAAAATGTTATGCATAATTCTATAGCACTCAGCATTTCCTCAGCTTGGGGTACAGAAAGCAGTCATGGGGTGCACAGGTAGTTCAGTGGTTAGAATGTCTACCTTTCATGTGGGAGACCTGTGTTTGATTCCTGGATTATGCACCCCCCCAAAAAAAAAATAGAAAGAAATAAAGCAGTGATGGATTTCTCTATTCTTTCAATCAGGGAGAAGGAAGTTTCACTTCAGAGATTTCTATTCCCTCTGCACCTGATTTATGGTAAGGAGGAAAATATAGGAGGATTATATTGAAATGACATGATTCAGAAAGTCTAATTTCTGAGCTGACCCCTTGGATGCCAATTCTAAGAAAACAGAATTGAGCATGCCATGGCCCACTTGCTGCCATATACACATTGGCAGAAAGCAGGGATTCCAGGACCTTATCTGGCTGCAAAGAGATGTTCAGCTCAGCGAGGTGTGGGGCAGGCATATGAAGATGCAGGAGAGCCTGCAAAGGGCATCAAAAAAGGCCTAGGTCCAGCCATCCTGGGCCTCACTGAGGACATTGGTAGCTGGCTGATGCTTCCAGGAAGCCCTCAATGTTTTCACCTCCTGGGGTTCACACTCCTGTGGAGACCACTCCCACACAATGACAAAGGGCATATAATGAAGGGATGGTGACCTCTTCTGAAGTTAGGAGGTAAAAGAAACTGGGTTTATGTCCAGCTAGCTCTGTATCTCTATATCTCATCTTTACCTTTTAGAAATTCAATCCAGTACTTTCTGATCACCCACTCTGAGGGAAGCCAGCAGCCAAGTAGGAAATCACCCTCATAGGGGGGCCTGAAGCCCCCTGCACACAGTCCCATGATGTGCTTGTGGGTGGACACTCTAGCCCTGTCACACCCTCAGAGGTCTGCTGACCTGCACTACAGCAACCTTGGGGGGACCCTGAGTCAGAACCCCAGAGCAAGGCTGCCCCAGAATTTTTGACCCACAGAAATATGGGAGACAATCAATGCATTTTTTTTCAACTGCAAACTTTGAGGATAATTTGTCACTTCACAATAGGTCACTAGTACAGCCTGTTTTCAGGATATCAGAATAAGGATCTATAACTTTCTGATATATACCTTCCCCCAGATGTTTTGCCTGAGAATGCTCCTGCAGTCATGTTTCTCATGACACTCGCACTCCTAGAGACCCTTTCTCAGAGGTAACTGAGCCTTAAACCATAACCATGTGGTCACAGATCCAACAGGGCATCCCTAGGAAGAGTGTTCATGGTGAAATCTCAGCAGTAACTTCCACATCCACAGACACCTTGCTGAGAATCAGCTGTGAGCCCAAGGGCTTTTCAAGAGCATCTTAGTGAATGTTCTGCATCTTGGAGAAACTAAAATGATGCCTGTTCTAGTTTTCTAGCTGCCAGAATGCAGCACACCAGAGATGGATTGGCTTTCAATACAAGGGGATTTATTTAGTTGACATATAGTTCTTCAGAGGAAAGGCGGTTAGCCTTCAACTGAGGTTCTTTCTTATGTGGGAAGGCTCAGGGCAATCTGGCCTTCTCTCCAGGCCTCTGGGTTCCAACAACTTTCCCTGGGGTGATTCCTTTCTTCATATCCAAAGGCCTGGGATGAGTTGCAAGTGCTAAGAGGAGGTATACTAAGATGCTTGGGCTGGGCTGTGCTACTTTGAGCTCTCTTATTTAAGCACCAGCCAATTAAATCAAACATGATTCATTACAGCAGGCACACCTCCTAGCCGACTTCAGATGTAATCAACAACAGATGAGGTTCACATGCCATTGGCTCATGTCCACAGCAATAGAACTAGGCACCTTCACCTAGTCAAGTTAACACCTGAATCTAAATGCTACTATGCCCAAATTCAATACTGCCTTGAATTGAGGGTGGAATAGTTCTAAGTTCTTTCAGCAGTGGTGATGGCCTGTCCTATGAACAGCAGTTGTGCTGTGGCACTGCTCTCTGTTTCTTAAACTAGGTTCAGTAAGGAGCATACACTCTAAAAGGTCCCAGCTTGGGGATTTGGGCCCTATCCTACTGAGGGTGACTTCACAGCTGTATCCTCTTTGGCCCGGCAAATTCCCTGAGAAAGGACCTTTGTGCTGTCTCAGCAGCTGCTTCCTCCCAGGGTCCTCTCAAGGGGCAAACTCAACCTTCATCCTCCCCAGTCCACAGAGTGAGCTGAGCCCCAGAATCAGGGCTCAAGGAGGGCCTGGGAAGGCAGAGTATGGGAGCACATTTCCATGAACAGCCCCTCCTCTGGAAAAGGGTGGGAGAAAAAAGAAGGCCTAGGGGCAGCCCAGCTCCACTCTGGGCCCAGAGAGCTGTGTCCACCCTGGCCTGGACTTCTCACTTCTTTTTGCTTCTCTCTCACTGGACAGATAAGAAGACTCAGGGTAGATCTCCCAGCCTACCTCAGCCCCTCTGGTTTAGGTCACAAGTAGCTTAGACTTGGACCTTACCCCAGCTCCCATACATGTCTGTGTTGGCAGGTTCCCTCTCCCCATCTGTGCTGACTCAGCTGCCTTTCCAATCTGCATCTTTGGGAACAATGGCCAGACTCACTTTTCCCTGAGCAGTGATGTCATTGTTGATAGCTACAGCATATATTAGCATCAGCAGAAGCAAGGGAACACCACCTGGTTCTTCCTGTACTACTACTCAGACTCAGGCAAGCAGCAGGGACCTGAGTCCCCAGTTGAGTCTCTGGATACAAAGTTACCTCAAGCATTGCAGCATACTTTCACATTTTGGGGCTGCAGCCTGAGAATAAGGCTGAGTATTATTACCTGACTGGAGACAGCAGTGCTGCTCACAGTGACACAGGCTGATGGGGAATTGGGACAAAACTCTGACCTTCTCGGGGTCTCTGTTCATGCCTCTTTTCTCTTATTATTTAAGTCAACTGCACTGACTGCTGCTCATGATGGCTTGCCCCATTTTCTTATTCCATGCTTCTGAAGCATGAGTGAAAAAAAAACAAAGCATAAACAAAACCAAATAGAAAAGAAGCAATTCTCATGACAACAACAAATTCTACCCCTGAATGGCCACATGAGGTAAAATCAGAGCCTTGGGAACTGAATTTTTACTCTTGGAGGAAAGCACCCCTGCCTTTGGTAGGATTCTCCTGAGGTCAGAAGCCCAGGGACACTCCAGTGTACGGTCAGTCCCTGAGAACATGGATGTTGTACACTGTGATCAGAGCTCAGATGTCCCCTTCCTTCTCATCAAGTGCACCCAGGGCTGGCTAAAGCACCCTGTGCATCAGAGCAAGGTATGAAGTTGTGAAGTGCTGCTGAAAAAGCAGGTCCTGGGGAAATCTACACTCAGGCCTGACTTGACTTACTCACTAGTGCCTACCTCTTCGATTGTAATATAAAGGAGAGAGGTTTAAACATGTGAGAATTGAGAATGTGAGACCAGTAAAGGGTGGATGGCCATAATTGAAAGGAAAACCCTGATCCTGCCCCAGAGAATCTAGGGGAAGTAGATTCTACTGATATGAATTTCCTATAGCTGATGTCTCTCAGGAGAGAGGTTTAAACATGTGAGAATTGAGAATGTGAGACCAGTAAAGGGTGCATGGCCATAATTGAAAGGGAAACCCTGATCCTGCTCCAGGGAATCTAGGGGAAGTAGGTTCTACTGATATGAATTTCCTATAGCTGATGTCTCTCAGGGCCCCTTAGGACCCCTGTGGGTGGTTCATGCTGAGCCCACAGGAACTGCGGTGTGTCCTCCTCTCCTTCCACACCCCATCAGAGCTTTGCCACCCTCAGGGTGTAGGTTGCATCTGTGGACCACCAGAATGCAGGAACTCCCAAATATATCAAAAAGTAACTGCAACCCAGGAAGCTCCTGAGAAGGCCTCTGACCCTGGGGTCAGCATCTCCTCCAGAAAGAGCTGTGGAAACATTATGTGTTACCATGATGATTGGTGCCCAGTGTCTACCTTCAGAAGTTTCAGCCTGGCAAGAGTGGTTATCACTGCAGAAAAGTTGAGTATAATACCCATGCCTCCAAGAGCTCCCATCTCTGGGAAGAGTAGCAATTGCCCTCCATGTCCATGTCTGGCACATCACTCCCCCATTATGTCTGTGTGGGACCAACCAGCTCAGATATTGTCTTCTACTCTTACTTGTGCACACAGCTGTGTTGGAGTAGGCGCTTCCAAGTCTATAACTCATGGAGATACTGTGGGGTGGGGTTACAGTGTGGATTAAAACTCAGGTGGTATGGAATTGGACATGACACTCTGCATTTCTAACCAGAACCTCCATTGACAGAATCTGTGGTCATTTTTAATAATAACAATCCATGAAATTCACACAAAATGAAAAGGGAAGTTCTCAGCAGAAATGAAACAGTGTAATCTCTAACATAAAATTAATGACTTAGATTAAAGAAGAAACACTCTGCATACAGAAAGCAGATAACAAATTACAATGGCAAGAGGGCAGAAAGTGGGAGATGTTCCCCTTTCTTTAGCAGCAACAACAAAACCAACACTGTACTCATCTCTTCCTGAACTCCACTCAACCTTTGTCCCACCTCCTGGGGGCTTCCTCTCCTGCATGTTCTTAAGCACTGTCACCACCCCAGATCTGACTCTTGATGCACTTTAAGTGCTCAGACCTCTCTGTATTTCCACCCCCATTCTTCACCTTGGCTTCTTCAGTTAAGTGCTATGTCTTAACATCAGGAAAGCCACAGACATAGCTCCAAATCTTTCCTTGGAGTTGGGCACTTTTCCATTCCTCATGCACAACATCTAATTCCTTAGTTCATCAGGAACATGTTGGCTGCTTCTCATTTTTTGCATCACACTATGACCCTCTTCTATTACCTGGGTTGCCTTCATTTTTCATTGAATTTAGTGAAATATGTAGTAGCATGCTCATTTATTCCCCTAAACCCTCCCGTCTTCCCCTTCATCAGATCATATGACAGATAAGGTAGGAAGAGGCACCTGACTTTGTGAGCAGCCTGGAATTGAGTTCATGGCTAAAATGTTCCAGTTCTCAGCCAGCATATGTTCTAAAGCATGTAGTCTGTGAGACACACTCTCCCCAGATATCTTCTTTTGGAGTTGGAGGCTTTTGAAATGATCCAAATAGAAAAGTAGAGGTGGCTGCTCTGTGGTGGGCAGGGGCAAGCAGGGTCTGGCCATGGAGGGGGAGGCAGAAGCCTCTGTCAGGGTTACTGTCATGGCCCCAGACATGATGGGATGGGCCTGGGCAGCAGGGGCACTGTGGGCCTGTGTTGAGGTTCTACAGGCTCTCAGCTGGGACCCCTGACCCCAAGTCTAGGCCTCATCTTCCCAGCCAGGGCCCACTACCGAGGTCACACACAGGGCCCAGGGAGGGTGAGGTGGCTGGGAGAGAGGATCCCAGGAGCCCATTTGCAAGCAGGCCCCTGTCCCCTGGAAACTGAGGGGATAAGAGAGGTATGGCCATGTCTGCCCAAAAGAGCTCTGGGGTCTGCACCATGGCCTGGGTGCCACTCAGCCTCCTCACCCTCCTCATCCACTGCACAGGTCCTCAGTGTCCTGACACTGTGAGTGCTAGGAGGACCAGGCCCCAGAGCTCTTTTGGGCTGACGTGGCCATACCTCTCTTATCCCCTCAGTTTCCAGGGGACAGGGGCCTGCTTGCAAATGGGCTCCTGGGATCCTCTCCCCCAGCCACCGCACCCTCCCTGGGCCCTGTGTGTGACCTCAGTAGCTGGGGCCTTCCCTTCGCTCTTCACCCAGACCCTAACACGAGTCTGTGTTCCCAGGGTCTCTCTTCCAGCCTGGGCTGACACAGCTACCCTCTGCATCTGCCTCCCTGGGGGACTAAGTCAAGCTCACTTGCACTCTGGGAAGTGAACACAGCACCTACTATCTTGCGTGGCACCAGCAGAGTCCAGGGAAGGACCCCCAGTTTGTGATGATAGTAGGAAATAGTGGGATGTCTGGCTCTAAGGGGGACAGAACCCATGATCGCTTCTTGGGCTCCAGCTCTGGGGCTGACCACTGCTTAATCATCAGCAAACTCCACGCTGGGGATGAGGCTGCCTATTTCTGTCGGGTATACTATTACATTGGGAGCAGCTGTGGGTAACCCACAGTGACACAGGCAGAGGTGAGTGGGACAAAATCCCTTGCTGTTGTTTTCTGTCCCATCCTCCTCCCACTGGCTTGATCAGCAGTTTGAAGGAAGCCTCCTCACCTGCCTTAAATCTCCATCTGCCCAAGTGTGTAGGTCACTCACTGCCTGTGTCTGAGAAGAGCCTGTCTCTGTGCTCTGCCCTTGTTTGGATGAGACCCACAGCCCATGTTCCTCTGTATTGAAAAATATTTTCTTAGGAGCTCTTGTAAATGTGGAATTGTATGTGGACGTGTTCGGTTGTCCCCACACCCACTTCTGAAGAATTTTAAATTTCCAAGGCATAGAGCTGTCCACAAGTGCACTCAGGCACAACCACCCATCAGATTTTGTTACCTTGGTCCTCAGCATCTGTGATCCGTCTGCACGGAGCAGAGCTCTGAATATTTCCATGGAGAGTCAGGATGTTGAACTTGACTCTCCAGTTTCCCATGTGGTCCCTGGAGCTCCTCCTGTCCTTCACCACACCACACTTATTCTCAAAGTGTCCATTGGGCTCAGGGTGAGGATTCCTCTATGTCTCTGACATTTTGGGAGTGCCCTCCCCACAGGGAAGTGGCTCACAGCCAGGAGAAAGCTCAGGTGAAGTAATTTCCTCCACTAATAGCCCATGTGGATGCTCAGAACATGTCAGGACCCCCTTCTCTGAGTGGCTGTCATTGCCCAGGCCTTGGCTAGTCCCCCAGGATGAAATGAGGGTGGAAGGAGCATGGCAAAGAGAGGCCTTGGGAGATGGTCTGGGCCCAATTCAGACTCCACAGTCCACAGGATCAGACATTAGGGAGCTACCTCACCAGCCATAGGAGGTTGAGGTGTTATAGAAAAACAAGAGTTTGTGCTGTGCATGGAGCAGTGTGTGGCAATTAATTCCCCATTGTCCATTCATTATTACCACTCAAAAGAACTAAGGATCATATAGAAATCCATGAGCCATTAGAAATTTCTTCCTACTTCATGTATTTTATTTTTTGTGGTAATCCAATGAGGCTGAACATTATGCCTAATTCACCAAACCTTTTGTGGTTATGGAAGGGCCAGATTTTCCTTCATCACAGTTTCTTAATTAAGGGAACATGAGGACTGTTCCCCCAGCTCTTCTCAGTGTCATGTTCCCCAGATTTTCATGATTAACAATGACCTTGATTCAAATGCTGCAGGATCTCCATTTCCCTTTAATTATCCTGGAAGCCTGCTTAAGTCAAGGAGGACAGCTTTCTACTACTGCATGGGAAAGATTTAAGATTTAAAGTAACATTAAATTGATATCACAAATCATGACCCCTGCTCTGGGGAGTCTAAATGGGTATCATAACTTGAGGACTTATATCTTATTCTTGTCTTTTGTTCAGTATCTTAAACATTAGATTATTTTTCATGTAATGTATTAATCATCCAGGCATTGAAATTTCATGTTATTCTCAGGAGAACATAAATGTTCCTCAACTTCCAATGCTCATCCTTCTCCAGGGGGCCCTGAATGAGCTTGTCCTAGAGGAAGGAAGGAGCTGTTCAGGAGGATGGGAGGGCTCATGGGGAAGGGAGCACTGTGTACTGGGGTTGAGAATCTCTTTTGCAACCACCATCTGCTTGTGTTTTACCTAGTCCATGAAGAGGGGAAGGTGAGATTGGAGGCTGGGAATGAAACAATAGGCAGGTCCAGAAAAATCTAGAACTTGACCCTAAAGATTTTGCTGAATTTGGCAGGAGGATAATCTAAGGATATTTTCAAGCAGAGAGATGCCTCTATGACATGACTGTATTTGAATTACCCCTTGACTGTTGTGTAAAGAAGGAAATAAAGTGATGGCAAATGGTGGACAAGACCACACCCAAGAACTCTGGATGGCACATGTGAGCAGTGATGGGCACAGGCACTCAGGCAGCTGGGGCAGCATAGGGAAGGAGAAAAGAGGGAGGTGATGTGGGTAGAGCATGGAGAAGATCAGTGCTGACTTCCCATGGGAGGTGAAGGATACCTGACTGTCAGGAGTGGGCTCCAGATTCCCAATGCAAGAAACTGGCCAAGATATGGTGACAAACACATAATGACATTACTTCATGGTCAGTGTCTTTCTCACTGTGTGTTACCAAACTGGGAAACAGCTCGTGACAAAATAGAATATTTTCTGGTTTGCCATCAGTGTAAGAACAGAGCATTACTATTTCCTGATAGTAAATACAGACTCAATGTACATTTATTCAATGAATATGTGAATTCACCTAAATTGTAATTCCAGAATGAAAATCAGGTTGGAGGCACATGTAATAATTATTTCTTTCTGTGCACTATGATATTGTGGTTTTCAGTACATTGAAGAGGAGATGCCAAAGACAATGCTGACCACAGCTTTGGAGAACAGCAGAGGAACATGGACCCAAGTTCTGTATGGTTTAATTAACAGTATATATAAGGCAGTGGTTAGAGCCTGGGACAGGTGACCCAAATGATGGAATGGACTCCATGGGTTCATGTGGAAAAGATAGCAAAGGTGGTGATGGACCCTCAGGTCCTGAGTAAAGAAGCCACAGGGAACAAGTAGATGACAGAGCAAACTCTGAGCACAGAAAACAAAGTCTGTGGGCATGCAGGAGGTAGTAAGGGAATGTCTGCTTAACATTTCAATAAATGAAGATCCAGTTAGATAGATATATAAGGACAGTTGTTGAATACAGAGCTCAAAATCCATCATACAATTAATTATGATATAAAGCTCCCTACACCAAACTTTCATGCACTGCTGACCTGATGGAAGAGGCCTGGAAGTAAGAATGTGGCGCTATGTAAAATCTGCTCCCAGAGAAAAGAAGTGTCTGTAGTGGAAAAAGTGGCTGAAGGAAACCCGTGAATGATTGTCTGAGAACTTATGAGCCAATCTGGAATTAATTGTAAGGAATACATCATGCTATGAACCACACAAATGCAAAACTAAGGATCCACTGTGATTCCTTCAATTTCTAATCAGTTCAACCATTATCTAAACTTTGTGGAAAAGAAAACACAAAGTATTTTACAGGAGAGTTGTTGGATTCTGAGATTTAAAAGTGCAAGATTGGGAATATAAAATATGGACATACACAACAAATCATACACCAATGAAGTGATATCTTGTCCCAGATTTGTTCTAAAGCACTTAAGTGAGGGTGTGGGTTGAGGGGTTCAGGAAAGTGAAAGATTACACAGAGGAGTCATAGTAATGATGGTGGAAGTTGGATGATAGGGCAAATCTTTCAATGAGATATCTTCTATATTTTTGAAGTTCTATCAATTTCCATAACAAGTATTTACAAAAATCCTTGTCCCTATCTGCATTGATGGACACATGCCCTATTTTTAATAGATCTTCACAATTGTCAAAGCAGATCAGGATTTCATGTGAAAGTTCATTTAATACCAACAGATAGAAGAGGAGCTGGTGTGGAGATCTTGAAAGGAAGAAGAGTTCAGTGTCCAAGGACAGGGAAGATGGGAAGACTGGAAGCTGAGAGTGAGGGGAGGGCCCTATGAGGTGGGCTGTGGGGATGGGCAGGTGCGTGTCAGGGGCTCCTGAGGGGATTGCATTCTTCAGGAAACAGCAATGAGGAATAAGTGTTGGATTCTGAGCCAGGGGACATGCAGGGCCTGAAGAAAAAAGTTCTCTCTGCAGGCCATGGATGGAGAGTACCCCAGGGAAGAAATTGAGCTGGCCCTGGACTATGTACCTAAAGGACCTTGTGAGTGGAGATGTCAGGGCATTTGTGGAGTTAGAGCAAATGTGGATGTGGGGCACAGTGAGTGGTTGCTGCTTTACCTGCCCAGGCATCCAGACACATGTGCAAACAGCATGACAGTAAAATACCCAACTCAACTTCCTGCTCATCTTAAAAGAATGAGGAAGAAAATGCAGATGGAAAAAAATCTGTTTTCAAAATGAGCAGTTTCTATAATCCCTATGACAAAAGCCTGACAAAAATTTACAACATAAATATGCATCAAACTACAAGCTTTGCTTAGGGAAGGATGAATGACTTCAGAAAAAAAAAAAAAGTCTCACTGTGTAATGGTAAATATTAGTTTACCAAAGGAATTAGTTTTTCAGAAAACACTGAATATAATCTATTCACTTTTCAAATTTAAAGCACTTTTTATCTTTTTGGAATTTTGCCTTTGGAGCTTGCCTTGGGATACTTTTATTCCCTGAAAAAATGTCAATTTTATTCTCTTCCTTTGAACAGCCTCTACCAGCATTTCAGACCAGCCCTTGTGATGCCTCCTGTGTGCCACCTGACCTGATCGACTCCATGTCCTTTCATCTTGGCAGCATCTTCACTGGACACTCCAAAGGGTGTTAGTTCATGCACTTGTTTGCAGCTTCCATGGACCTGGCACCTTCTGGAATGAGGAACTGATTAGAAATCCAGGGAAACTTCTCAGAATCACTGTATCTAGAAATAAGACATAAATGATTGGACACAAGCAGTGGTTGGTGTGGGAGCAGATAGCTGTCCTCAAACACCTTTGGGTATGCTGAGTTTGAGCCCTGTGAACAGGGGTGAGGTGAGACCATCTGGATGTTTCCACCTTTGGGCTCAGAAGAGACCAGTCACTCCAAGGAGCCCCAGCCTTTGGGTCTGGGCCTTGTGTTCACTGACTGGGGCTCAACAGCTGTGCCCTCTCTGGCCTGGCAGAGTCCCCTGAGAAAGGACATTTGTGTTGTCTCTGCAGGTGCTTCCTTCCAGGCCTCTCACAAAGGACCAGCCAAGTATTCTCCAGTGTGGTCTAGTGTGAGCTGAGCTCATCAAGGCTCAGGGAGGGCCTAGGCAGGCAGTGAGTGGAAAAACATTTGCATGAAAAGCCCCTCCTCTGACAGGGGTGGGATAGAAAAGGAGGCCTGAGGGAGTCAAGCTCCACTGTGGGCCCCATAGGGTTGTATCCAGCATGGCCTGTGCTCCTCTCCTTCTCATGCTCCTCTCACTGTGCAGGTGAGGACAGGCCTTAGTAACTCAGTGCGGTGGTTCTTCCTGTATGAGTCCTGTCTTCCTCAGACCTCCCAGCAGGCTCTCCCTGGTCCCTAACCTATCACCCATGTGTGTATGTGTTTATAGGTTGCCTCTCCCAGCCTGTGCTGTCTCAGCCATCCTCCCTTTCTGAAACTCTGGAATATCTGTTTGACTCACCTGCACCCTGAGCAGTGGCTTCAGTGTGGGGACTTCTGGATATACTGGTACCAGCAGAAGACAGGGAGCCCTTCTCAGTACCTTCTTATATTCCACATGGACTCAGACAAGCACCAGGGCTTGCAGCAGCCAATTCTCTGGATCCAAGGATGCCTCAACCAATGCTGGGATTTTGCTCATCTCTGGACTGCAGCATGAGGATGGGGCTATTACTGCTGAATATGGCATGGTAACTCTAAGAGTTACACAGTGCTCCAGACCAGTGGAGAAGTGAGACAAAAACCTCTGCCATGCTCCTCCAGTCTGGTGCAGTCACCCCATCACTGCCTGAAGCCTAATCTCACTTAGGCAGGGGCTTCTGTTGACACCTCTTCAGCCAGTGCTTAATTTTCCTGGGAGCACTGTATGTGAAAATATTTTCTCCATTTTTCTCATTCAAACATTTATTTGATCCAATTGCTAATATCTTCTACCTTGAGCATGTCTACATAGGCAAAAAATTGCTTCTTAGGACAAATTATTGCTTCAAGGAGATGAGGGATGAGGAATAGGTGGTTGGGTCCTAACCTCCACCCCACCTCAGCCCACACCCAAGCCAAGGACTGAGGATTACTCAGTGTGGTCTGAGAGCTTCTCATTGGTCAGCTAGATTCACCAGGTCCTAAGTGAGCTCTTCTTCAGACAAGGTCTCTGCCCGCTGACTTTTCACATCCAATAATTCTAGCCTGGCTCTAGAAGCTGTTTCTTCCTTTACAATGCCTCCAGGTATATTGTGCAAATAGTCTGCTCTTCAGTGTCACATGACTGTCTCTTTGACCTCTCAGCAGGTACTGGGTTGTCCAGAGACAGGCTACCCTCACTCACCTGAGTTCCACTCTATAATTAGCTCTTCTCTTTTTCATTACACGGTGATTTCTTGCTCATGTCAAGAAGTAGAACAGCTTGGGGCATGAAGGGATCAATGATAGGGATAAATAAAGAAGTTCTAATGCTACAAAATACTTGAGGGAGTATAAAGGAGATATAGGAAAGTTGGTTAAACACTCTAGTGCTTCAGGAAGGAGATTCTAGGGACCACCGGACCCTGTTCTGGGGTACTCCCCTACTAACACTTCTCCCTGCACAAGGCACTGCCTGAAGAGACTCTGGAAATGGCCCATCAGGAACACCTTGGCTGTTCCTCTCTCCCAACCCTCCTATGAGGATGACCCTCTTAGTTGCTCAACTCAATTAGTTCATGTCCTGGAGAGATCAATGATCAAGTTCTTCATTAATTCTGGGAGCTTCTCTGGCTTCCCCTGATTGTGAGATTTGACCAAAATTGTGTTGGTGCCTCCAGAGTCTTAGTGTGGCTAAGGCAGCTGGGACTGGTGTCTACCCTCCCCCAATCAGCACAACTCCCATAAGTCCTCCAAGTGGCCTCATGGGTTATCATGACCCCATATTTCCCTTGAGCAGCAGCAAGCTTCTCCTTCCCAGCTTTACTCCCTGCAGGGCCCCTCACATACTCAATTCATTGAAAAGATGAAACATATAGTGGTGATTACATCTTCTGGAGGACAGCCCCCAATCTGTCTTACTGCCCTTGGCTCACCTAGCTCTGCCTCTCATCAGGCTTCTGAAAGGGTAGAAGCCTGGTGACACTTGCTGTCCCATTGTTGAAAAGGCCCCAGGGAAGCCTGATTAGTGCTGATCCCATAGGTCATGGCAGAATTTGCAGATGCAGGTGATGCACAATGAGGGAATACACCACTCCTGAAAATGGATATTTTGTTAGAACAGACCAGGAGACCATTATTGGGAGGTAAGCATCCTCCCTTGTTTTGGTGAACTCCTTGCTTGGTGGAATTGTCACTGGCCTTGTGGTAATGTGTCTTTTGAACCATCAAAGAAGTCCTTTGTCTATTGGTGTGGTGAGGAGCATATTTGAGAAGATTTTATCCCTTAGCTTCTGTTCCTGAATAGGGAAGTCCTGCTAGGCTCACTGCATGTTGCTATTTTCATGATTGGGATAACCTGGCTTTCTTATTTTGAAAACCCTCAGCATGCACTGTTCTACTCAGGGGATTTTTCTGGTAAGTTTTGGCTCCTATATCATTAGGGAAGAGACTTCTCTGGTCTCTAAATGCAAACTGGAACATTGTACTGAAGCTGTTTTTTTTTTTTTTTTTTGCATGGGCAGGAACTAGGAGTCAAACCCAGGTCTCTGACATGGCAGGCAAAAACTTTGCCTGCTGAGCCACTGTGGACCCCCTGCTGTTGTCATTTTGAGATTCCCTGTCTATGCAGCATGGTGGTGTTAGAGTCCAGGTCAGAATGGGACATGTCCCTACATTCATTTGCCCTGGACTTAGAAAAGGCAGGTGAAGTGGACACACAATGTATCTTCTCAAGAAAGAAGGCACTAATGCCATTCCTCAGCCTGAGGGTATTGAATGATATGAAGGTGCCCTTTGGGGTTTCTATATTCCTAGCCCCAGAGAAAAGTGACTGGAAATGTGAGCCAAATTTTAACCTCAAGAATGAAATAGGTCTTCCAAAAATGACATCTTACATTTTCTATTTCTGAGTGATAGAATAAATTCTCTGCAGAAAATTATCATATATTACAAATTATCACTTGTAAATTGCAATTTGTAAAGCACCAATGTCATTTTTGATAATGTCACAAAGCTATTGAGATAACAAGAACTCAATGAGGCTAGAATGCTTTTGGGGTTAGTTTGCTCATCCCTCAGATTTGTCTTCTTTGGGTGAATTCCTTGAGTCAAAACAGTGGCCAGCAGGATGCCTTGAGAGTGCAGGTGCTGGGCCTGACCACTGATGAACCACTCAGGTGGTTCTCTGGGAGTTAGGGCAACAGAGTCTTTCCTGATCCTACTGGGATGCCCCTCATGACTTCATGAGTTCCTGGGTCTCCAACCTCACACAACTGGTGCAGAAGTGGAGCATCTCCATTTCCTCAATGCAGGCTTTGTAAAAACCTCAGCCCAAGAACAGAATTGTAGTCAGCAAGGAGCTAGAATATGTTTGCATTGATTGAGTCTGATCCCATAATACTCATGCTAGAGAATGAGATAGAACTTGTGGACAGAGTTACGAAAATGGAGCCTCAGGAGAGAGCTCTGATGTGTCTCACCATGGCCTGAAGACTTTCTCCCTTAGCCATTTTCAAAGGCAGCCTTTGCCAGGGGTTTATGGGAAGGGGTCTGCAGTTGCTCAGGACCTGCATTTCACCTCTATTTTGAATGTAGCAGGTGTGCTGTGACCCCAGACTTACCCATATCTACCTCCCTTCCCCTATTTCTAATGTCTTAGCATGAGTCTGAAAGTAGACAATTGCCATCACTGGCTATACTCCTGGTCAGAAAATCACCATCATTTGTCCTGGAAGTCTCAGCTAAGTGGGCTGTGTTAATGTTCACTGGCATGAAAAGCTTCCATACAGAAACCCCATGAGTGTGGTGCTTGATGTTCCCCAGATGACAGCTCATGCCAGAGGTTATTATTACATGCCTGAAGGAAGTGTGTGAGAACTGATACTACATTTTGACACCTGGGGGAGTGAAATGAGCCCTCCCTTCTGTTCCTCTTGCCTACTACTCCCCTGTCAACACTTAGATCAACACCAGCTCAGTGGGAGCTTTCTGCTGTCCCTCTGCCACGAGCATGAATTGCTGAGGACATTCCATGCACTTGGGTCTTTGTTTTTTAATGGATATCAAATAATAATCTTTAATTAGGTGACACAAATATGAAAAAGGAGTATGTATAGTGAAGGCTTTTAAAGGCATTTAGAAAATGTACAATGCAATCAATATTTCATGTGGGCTTTTATGTGGCTACAAATTCACATTTCTGTACATGCCATGATGTACAGCTGAACACTATGCCACAATTTAAAAGTAAAAACATAAGCCCAGCTGAATGATGCTTTTCAACAACAGCTCTTCAAATCAGATTAGAGAAGCACAGTGAATAACCACCCTGCTGTGTCTTTAGGAATGTCTTCCCTTCTGTTTTTTTCCAGCCTTAGACATGACCATTGATATCCCTTGTTTGATTGCATTGTCTAATGCTTGCAGGAATAATAGGCAATAGTGGACATCTTTGCCTTTCCATGATCCTAGTGCAAATCACACATTTTCTATACTGCTAGTTTTAGGAACAAGCATTATACATGGGAATTTCTACCACCATGTGTAAAAAGTTTTCATCTATTTTTATTTTCTCAAGTGTTAAATTTTCTTAAACATTCTTTCATAATCTGTTGAGGTAATAATAGGAATTTTCTTTTAATCTGTTAATATGGTATAATATATTAAAGGATTTCCCAATAATGAAACAAACTCTCATTCCTGGAATAAATCCCATTTTGGTCATTGTGCAGATTTAAACTGTTTTGGACCCCAGAAAAGCCATGGTCTTTAATCCTCATTCAATATTGCTAGGTGGGATCTTCTTTATTGCTTCCATGGACATGTGACCAACCCCATTGTGGGTAGTAACTTTTGACTCATGTGGATGTGTCTCCACCCATTCAAGGTGGGGTTGCTTACAGGAATCCTTTGAGAGGGAACCATTTCAGAAAGAGCTTTAGTGGTGATGAAACCCAGACATCTTTGGACATGCAGAAGGAGAGAGCCCCAAGGGAAGACACAGGAAATGAGGAAAGCTAGCAGATATGACCATACACCTTCCCAGTTAAGAGAGAAACCCTGAACTTCATCAGCCCATTCTCTGGAGTTAAGGTATCTTTCTCTGGATGCCTTAGTTTGCACATTTTCATTGCCTTCGATGTGTAAACTTACAATTTAATAAATTCCCTTTTTAAAAGTCATTCCATTTCTGGTGTATTACATCCCAGCAGCTTTGACTATGTAAAGTAGTCATATTGTATCAGTTTCTCAATGAGCTGTTAGTTTCTATTTGTTAATAATTATTATAAGTTTAGCATCAAGCTGGTGATACTGGTCCATCATTTTTTTCTGTTTTTAAACTCTTTGTCAGGTGTAGGTTGTCAGTGTTATACTTGCTTTATAAAAGAATTAGAAAAGTTACATACTTTTCAGTGTTTTGGAACATGCTGTGAAGCAGAGAAATTGGACCCAGGTCATCTTCAAAAATCCCTTCTGAGATGTGTTTTATAATAATTGATCTATTTAAGGTTTTTATCTTTAATAAAGCCAATTTTGTCAATGCTATTTTCATAATTAAGTTAGTATTTAATCTAGGTTTCTTTTTCTTTTTTTTCACTGAGGTGCTAAGTTAATTCAAGGTTCTTTTGAATTTCTAATTTTATAAAGACTACTGGAATATTGCCATTTCGTATATTGTCTACTTTATATTGCAGTCTCCCTTTGTGTTAAATAAGTTAGCAAGTGTGTGCCCTTTCTTTCTTATTTCTTAAATAATGGGTTGATTAGAGATTAGATCTACTATTTTTCTGTTCTCAACTTCATTAATTTTTCTTTTATTATAATGGAATTGTATTGATGGTGTGTTCTTTCTAGTCTGAAGTGATTATCATTTATTTTTCCTGACAACTCTAACTTCCTTCTTTTTCCTACTTTTTCCCTTCACCCTATGGTTCTCAAAGACTCACCTCCCTTTTCCTTTTAATTCACTTCTCCATCCATCCATCAAAGATGTCTTCCTTTTGCTTCAATGGACTTTAACCTTCTTTCCTTATAGTTCAGAGCTCTCTTCTGAATGAACACTGTGATTTCTCTTCATAGTTAGGGGTGTTTTCTATTTCTGGCCATGACTCCAGATCAGTAATAAGTCTGCTGTGAGCTTTCTTCTAAGTCTTTCAACATTTCCTTAAGCTGACCATGCTTCCTGCTAAGGCTTCTGACTTCTGATGGGAACATGGGAAGTACCTTTCTAGGATTAGGAGGTTTGTTTATTTTGCTTTGTTTTGTTTTTCACCAACAGGAACTAGAAGTTTGTGCATTCACTGTCATCCATACACTGAAGGTGCCCGTTTTGAGTAGTTTCAGTTGTCCTTTGTTTTCTTGTATGTATATATTTTTAATTCTATGTTTTGAAAGAGGCATCATAAATGCTTTGAACTTCCTTAGTGCACATTAACACAGATATCCAGAATAGTATATTCCACATTTTGAAAAAAAGGAAAAAATTTCAGACAAAAAGATATTTCCTTAAAGTGTTAATGCATTTTCTACCATTTACCTCATCTCTAAAATCGCTTTAAATGGTGAAAAATGTTAGGCATAGAAAGTTGTTATGATAAGTATGTGTTATTTTTTCCTGGAACTTAACAACACAACATAAAAAGTAAGTGAAACTAGAATTATAAAGAAAAATGGGATTGAGCTATTTTTCCACCATCAGGATGTGACATATTTCACTAACAATATGCAATGGAATTTATTTAATTTAAAAAATTGACTTAGTATAAATAAATATATAAAACAATATGCTTATATTTCTTCTCTCAATAACAAGTTCAATATAACATTATATTAAATATAATAGATACTTGTATTTCCATATATTAAAATATTCCATTCATATAAACAGAATATTAAACTGCTAGCATTAATATTCCAAGACTCGCATGGTAAATATATAAACAACTATAACACTCCCTATGGAAAATCAAATAAAATGTATAGAATTGGCAAAATTTTTTTCTTTAGTAAGAAAACTACTTATAAAGAGGTGGACAGTTGGTAGATGATCTTAGTAGGTTATGTTCTGAGACATTATATTTTCTTAGTTTTGAATATGGATGGAGGAGTTTTTATAATTTCAAGGAGACAGGACAATGCCTTCTCCTTTCGAGGACTTCCATGTTTCATCAGCAGGTTGTCCCCTTCCACATCTTTGTCTCTCAGCCCATATTCTTTCTTTATCTAGGGCACCCCTTCCTATGTATAACTCACCTTCCATGTTAAGGAATATCTTTTTAAAGGTGCCTTCCTTAAATTCCTGACATGTTTTTTTTTGTTTGTTTGTTTTAGACAATAATTTACTCTTGCAGCAAATTTTATATTTGCTTTATCTTTATTGAAATTCCTCTTTTAAACTACAAATGTCCCACACATTTGGAGCATATTAACATTAGTTATATTAGAGCTGGTCACAGTGTGGGCCACACAGGTTATTTAGTCACAGTCTGCTACATGACAGTGACCAGGTCAGATGACAAAGCTCATAAGACCATCGAGAAGGTTAAAAGTTTGACTGTGGCCAGTTGGTGGGCATTACAGGGCTGCCCTATAGGAACTGCATGGAGGGCTCCCACATTTGGGTGTGACCCTAATGCCAGGAAACTTGGGGCAGAACCCTGTATTCCCAAGGGCTACCCAGTGCTGGGTCCTCTCTGGGCATGACAGACCCTCCTGCTCACAGGCCATGTGCCTCAAAAGCTGCTTCCTCCCAGGGCTCCCCTGAGGGGCACCAGATTAGCCCTACCCATCACATCTCTCTATCCATAAGACCTTCAGCTCAGTAAAAATTGGACACAATTTATATGGCTAACCCTTCTTTTGCTAAGGCCAGTAAAGGGAGGACAAGAGCAGCCCAAGTCATTGAGGTCCTCAGGGACCATGTCCACCATGGCCTGAACTCTTCTCCTGCTCCTGTCCCGCTGCACAGGTGGGGACAGGTCTCAGCCACTGGCTCAGATATCAGTAGATCTGTTTATTCTCTAACACTCTTGACTTTCTCTCTGCAGCTTCCTTTTCCCAGTCTGTGTTGACTCAGCTGTCTGCCCTCTCTGTATTCCTGGGAACTCCCATGAGACTTACCTACACTCTGAGAAGGGGCATCAATATTGCAGGAGAAAAACATAGAGTGTTATCAACAGAGGGGAGGGAGCTCTCCCAGGATACTCCTGTTCTATTACTCAAACTCAAATAAGCAATTGGGATATTGGTTTTCTAGTCACTTCTCTGGGTTGAAAGAGGTATGAGCAAATACAGCACATTTGGTCATCTCTGGGCACCAGCCAGATGCTGATGCTGAAAATTACTGACAGATGTGGGAGGACATTTTCACCATTCACACAGGGCCCAGGACCAGGGGGAAGTGAGACACAAACCCCCACTGCTCCTCTGAATGAACCTCCTCCCTTTGTGATCTGAAAAAAATGAGGTACAATAAAAGAAAAAAGAAGGGCTTTGAAATGATTACTGAGATCTATTTTGAAAACACATATAGTTGAAACATTTCAGTTATTTGCACTAGGAGACTTGAGAGGGAAAAAATCCCCAATTATTCTATTTTAGGGAGAGCTGCAATATTTAGTCTCATTCCACACCTTTGGGGCTGGTGAGCTATTGCATCTGAGAGGTGAGCTTTTTTGTCATTAATTGTGATGCAATCACCTCTCCTGGAAAAACAGTCCCTTCATCTAGAATCTGGAGTCCCCACAGCCCACTATGTCTAAATGAGCTGTAGCCCAACAGAGTTGATCAGGATGAACTGGGACCTCCAAAGGGAAACCTCATGCTTGTCAGAGACTCCAGTTAGGTCTGAAGCCTTGAGGTCATGTGGAGTACACTGCCCAATACTGAGATGACCCTGTCATCAGGGAAACCACTCAGGCCTCTATGGAAGCTGAGCAAACCCTGGGACACCCAGCTGGGACTGTCCCACATCTCTGACTTTCAGGACCCAAGGGCTCCTAGAGACCAGGTTTCCTCTCCCTCAGGCCAAGGTCAGGGTGTCTCCTCATCCTGGCCTAGGAAGACCCAGGACTGGAAGGCTCCAGGGAAAGACAGAGAGCAAGGTTTTTTTAAAAAATATTTTTATTGACACATCTTTGCACACATGCATTCCATATGTGGTGTACAATCAATGGCTCACAATATCAGCGTAGTTCTGTATTCATCACCATGAGCATTTTTTAGAACATTTGCATCACTCCATAAAAAGTACAAATAAAAAAGAAAAAAATCATACACATCATACCCCTTATCCCTCCCTCTCATTGACCACTAGTATTTCCATCTATAAAATTTATTTTGCCCCTTATTTCCACAATTATTTATTTATTTTTGTCCATATATTTTACTCATCTGTCCATACCCTGGGTAAAAGTAGCATCAGACATAAGGTTTTCACAATCACACAGTCACATTGTAAAAGTTATATCTTTATACAATTGTCTTTAAAATTCTAGGCTACTGGAACAGAGCTCAATGGTTTCAGGTACTTCCCTCCAACCACTCTAATACACCATGAACTAAAAAGTTTTATCTATATAATGCATAGAAGTAACCCCCAAGATAACCTCTCAACTCTGAAATCTCTCAGCCACTGAAATTTTATTTTGTCTCATTTCTCTTTTCTCCCTTTTGATCAAGAATGCTTTCTCAACCCCTTGATCCTGGGTCTTGACTTATCCTTGTAGTTCTGTCCCATGGTGCCAGGGAGATTTACACCCCTGGGAGCATTGTCTCACAAAAGGGGGGAAGACAGTGAGTTCACCTGCCAAGTTGGCTTACAGAGAAAACCACATCTGAGCAACAAAAGAGGTTCTCTGGGATTAACACTTAGGCCTAATTTTAAGAAGGTTTAGCTTATCCTTTGTAGGAATCAGTTTCATAGTGGAGAACTCCAAGATTCAGGCCTTAGCTTATTGATTTGATTGTCCCCACTGCTTGTGAGAATATCAGAAATTCTCTAAATGGGAAAGTTGAATATTTCCTCCTTTCTCCCCATTCCACCAAAAAGACTTTGCAAAAACTTCTTCACTCACTGCCCGAATTTCTCTGAGGTATATTGGAGCATCACACTAGCCTGGACAAACCAACAAAATCTCAAGAGTCTATGTACTCATGGTAAGAGAACATGGTGGTACTTAGATGTAGCAACTCCTTCCTTTATTTGTTTTGGGAGATGTAAAGAGACTGAAGGCATTGTCTCCAGAAAGAGCTTCAGGAGGCAGAATCTGAGCCCCTCCCCTCACAGAGGAAGGCCCACTTCACATTGGGTGTGAGAGATGGAAGATCCACACCCAGCTCTGCCCCATGCCCCTTCTCTCTGGTACTCACAATCCTCTATGAACCCCTCCAAGGTGTATCCTAGGTGGAGTTGGTTCAGCCACCCTATGTTTCCAAGCACATAAGACAGAACCTGAAGTCATGTGGAAAAAGCAACAAGGCATGAACTGAAGGAGTACCTTGTCTGCAGCAACACCAGGGCTGTGTCCCCTAGCCCCTGACCTACAGAAACAACAACCAACCCTTGGGCTCCAGGATCCATTTTCTGACTTCATATGGAGCAGCTCAGCCTCTCTGAGCCTCTCTGTGCTCCAGCATGTGGATATGGCTAGTTGTCACTGCTCAGGGTTCAGCAGTAGCTCACCCAGGGCTCCAGGCCCTCAGTGGCAAGAGACACAACCAGTAGCTTCCCCATCCTCCCTAGACACAGGGAACTCACTGTGCACGTTTGATGTGGACTCCTGATATTTAATTGCTTGGTTCCATGTGAAAATGTGGTGCACTATTCAGGCCTATTATATATAATTGTATGAGCTAAAATGCCTGGACCTGCAGGATTAACAAATGCCTACATGCAACATCCCTCTGAATGTATCTGAGGCTACAGAAAGATGTGTGCACACCCATGCATTATAGTGTTGCCAGGAAGGTTTCATGCCCACTTCACTTTCCAAAATAATTGATGAAAAATGCAAGGTATAGCTAAGGGAACATTCATGTTCCAGATTTTTCTTTACTAGCACAATTGGAGGAGATGGCTTTATACACCCAGGTGCACAGACTTCTGACCAATGGTGACCATTCACCAATGTTATCAGCAACCCACTCACCTTTTTTCCTAGCCTTGACATATGCCCTGTCCCATGACTAGAAAGCCCTTTCTGCTTCTCTGCCACAGAGTTCACCGGATGACCTGTTTCACGTCCAAACATACACATCACACTTTTGTTCAGACTTCTTACCCCAATACCCTGTGCACCCCCCCACACACATAAAATATGCACATAGCAATTTTGCCAGTTGCATGCTCCTATGGCACCCTTTAGTTGTCCTCTCAGTTACCACGTTCAGTGTCTGGCAAAACACAGGAAAATTGGAGCCACAGGGAAACAGTTGACAGAGACTGACATTTTCTTTATAGTGATAGCCAGTGTAATAATAGTTTCAATTAAGAGACACATCCATGTGTGAGAACATCCCTTTTCCAATACAGGACCTATGGATGTCCCTTCTTCTGTTTCAGTCTTGAGCAGTGACATCAAGAATAATGTGAGTGAAATGGAGAACACTGTGCCCATGGGTTTATTGGCATCCCAGAAGCCAGAAGATGTTTGCGTTGTGGCTAGCAAAGGGTGCTGTGCGATGATCTGGGAATGAGGAGACTGGGTTTGACAGCTGGTCAACCACTCAGCTGGATCCAGGGGAGTTGGGCCAATGGATTTCTCCCTGTTCTGGGATTTTCTTGCAACTGTGACTCACCATGTGACTCCATGAGAGCCTGCCTGGAACCCTCACCCCATTCCATCTGAATTGGGTCATCTTCATTTCTTCAGTGAGGTATTTGATTATATCTGGTCCAAGAAAGGGCTAGTGGATAGCAAGGACACAGAAGGTGTCCACATGGAATAAGTTGACTCCTGGGGATGTCTGGCCAGGGTATAATACTCAGGTTGAGGGTAGAGGTCCCAGAGTGGAGCTTCAAATGAAAGAGCTCTGAGGGCTTTTCATCAGGCTCCCTAAGTTCTTCTACAAGATTTAGAGAAAGGAGCTTCTGGGACACACAGAACTGGACTTTCTCACAAGGAAGTGAAGCAAAAACCCCTAAGAGTATGGGCTTAGGTCTCTTTTCAATGAAAGTCTGAGGTAGAGGTACTTAAAGGGGATACTTCTGTTCGGCAATCTTTCCCTGAATGGAGGAAAAAGAAACACATGGGTTATGTCTGCAAAGTGAGACTGAACAGGATTTCTTAGGATTACACAGCCTGTGCTAGTTTGCAGGCTGCCAGGATGCAATATACCAAAACTGGAATGGTGTTTAAAAGGGGGGAATTTAATAAATTACAAGTTTACACTTCTAAGGAAGTAAAAGACAAGAGGTCATCTTCACTCAAGAAAGGCCAAGAGTTCAGAAACTCCTCTGTTAGCTGGGTAGCCACATGGCTGGCATCTGATGGCCCCTTGCTTCTGGATTCTGCTGCTCTCACCTTCTGTTCCTCTGAGGTTTCCTCATTTTATTTCTCCAGGGCTGGCTTTCATCTCTTGGCTTCCTTTGGCTCCCTTTAAGCTTGGTTTGCTTAACATCTCCTGGCAACATCTGCTGGGCTCCAAGCATCTCCAAACATCAGTTTCTCTGTTCTTCATTTGTCTGCATTTGTGTCAGCTATGCTATGAGTTTTCTGTTGGCTCTGAGGCTTCTGTCATTTCTATTTCTCTCCAAAATATTAACTCATTTATAGGAGTCCAATAATCTACTCATGATCTACCTGGAATGGGTGGAGCCACATCTCCATCTAATCAAAGGTCATGCCCACTATTAGTTGTGCCACATCTCCATGGACAAAATCTAATAAAAATATTCAAACCTTCAATATTGAATCAAGATTAAAAGAAAGGGTTTCCTTCACAAGATTGAGTCAGAATTAAAACATGGCTATTCTGGGGTACATAATTTTCAAATCAGCACACAGCCAGATCAGGAAACGAGCCCTATCTGCCCTATGTGCCTCAAATATACTGGAACAAGTTAATAAGAGTAAATACTGGGGGTAAGATGGTGGCTTAGTGAGGTGTGGAATTTTGTTTGTCATCCAGAAAAGCTAGTAAAAAGCCAGAAACCTGTACAGAACAATTGCTGGGGCTCCATCAGTGACTGGACACAGATTATAAACCAATCTGGACCATGGACAGGCTAAGACCCCACAGAGAAGTGTAAGTCTCCCTGGCCATGGAGGCTAGTGCCCATCCCCCACTTGCATGGTTGGGTGAATCTCCAAAGGGAAAGGAAACAGATTTTACTAGCAAGTGCTTAGCTCAGCCAAGGAACACTTGCAGAATTAATTAACAAATTCTGACTAATGAAAATGGGCCATCAGCACATTTAAACCTGGAATAAGAGTTAAAGGCACTAGGAGCTTTTGCCCCAGCAAAGAGAGGGTGGGGTCGACAAAAAAAAGAGGCTTTTTGAGTCAGACAGCAAAAAATAATGCAAATGGGCTTGGTCCCTAGAAAAGGGGGCACATAGAGCCTAGAGACACATACAGCCACATACTAACTTCAACTCTTGATTGGCAAACCTGAAATGCAGTTCATTAGATAGAATTAGTAGCCTTCTCAGGCCAGCACACTCTCCCAGGCAAGAGTGGAATTAAGTTTGTCTGAGAAACAAAGTAGCTAGTCTCCTGAAAGGAGTTGATTCCCTAAAATGCATAACTTCTCCAAGAGAAAGGTGGGACCCAACTCAAATGGAATATTTCCTTCAAGGAATTCAGGCCACAAGGGCTGGAAACAGAAGCAATTAATGTCAACCTGCAACCTCCCCTCTGACTGCTGAAATCAAAGGCCCCACACCACTTTACACTGGTAGGAAGCCATGAGTAGACAAGTATCATATGCCGGGCAGGATAAGAAACACACAGAGCCTAGAGGCTTCATGGGAGAGCCTGACGACCTGCGGATTCTCATTGTCAGGGACACTCTTTTCTCCTGAGAGGTGGGCCAGTCCAGTCTGGCAAAATCTGATTGGGGTATATAATATTTGAGGAAATGCTCCTCAAAGAAAAAGAAAACCCTACATATAGGCAGGGCAAGGAAAAGAAAAAACAAGAACTGAAAAACTCTGAACAGTTAAACAGAACATATGCTAGAGGTGTAGAATAAGTTGAACTGAATGTCAAAGGACAGATAGAAAACAAAGCCAAAAGTAAGCAAATCCTAGGTAAAAATGTTAAAACAACCTCCAGAATAAACTAGTTAAGGAAATCAAATCACTAGACACCATCAAAAAATAATGACTCATAATAAGAAAATTGAAGATATGGCTCAGTTGAAGGAACAAACCAACAATTCAAATGAGATATGGGGGTTGAAACAACTAATTCAGGATGTTCAGACAGGTGTAGAAAATTTCATCAAAAATCAAAGCAAGAGTTGAGGGAGGATACAAACAAGACATTGGGCAAACAAAAAGAAGAAATCTAAACTCTGGGGGAAAATTGCAGAATTTATGGAATGAAAGGCACAATAGAAGAGATTTAAAAAATCAATGGAAATCTAAAACAATAGATTTGAAGAGGCAGAAGAAAGGATTAGTGAAGAAGAGGACTAGACATCTGAAATCCAACACATGAAAGAAAACATAAGGAAAAGAATGGAAAAATATGGGCAGCATCACAGGGAATTCAATGGCAGCATCGAGTACATGAATATATGTTGTGTGTGTCCCAGAAGGAGAAAAGAAAGGAAATGGAAGATAAAGACTAATGGGAGAAATCATCACTGAAAATTTCCCATCTCTTATGAAAGATATGAAATTACAGGTCCAAGAAGTGCAGTGTACCACAAACAGGATAGATCCAAATAGACATACTCCAAGATACTTACTAATCAGATTGTCAGGTGTTGAAGAAAAAGAGAGATTTTTGAAAGCACTAAGAGAAAAGCAAGCCATCACACACAAGTGAAGACCAATGTCATTATGTGTGGATTTCTCAGGGTAAACCATGGAGGGAAGAAAGCAGTGGTATGATATATTTAAGACTCTAAAAGACAGAAACTGCCAACCAAGAATTGTATATGCAGCAAAATTGTTCTTCAAAAATGAGGGGAACAGTAAAATATTTTCAGATAAACAATCACTGAAAGAATTTGTGACCAAGAGACTGCTCTGCAAAAAATACTAAAGGACACACTGTATGCAGATAAGAAAAAGCAGGAGAAAGAGGCTTGGAAAAGAGTGTAGAAATGAAGATTATCTGCAAAGATAAAAAGAGAGAAAAAAATAGATATGACATATGAAATCCAAAAAGACAAAATGGTGGCAGAAACTATTGCCTTTACACTAAGAACATCAAATGTTAAAGGACTAAACTTCCCAATCATAAGACATTGACTGGCAGAATGGACTTAAAAACAGAACTCATCTATATGCTGTCTATAGAAGACTCATTTTAGACCCAAAGACAAAAATAAGTAGTGATAGGTTAGAAAAAGATATTTCATGCAAATAACAATCAGAAAAGAGCAAGAGTAACTATATTTATATCTGACAAATTAGACTTCAAATGTAAAACAATTGAAAGAGACAAAGAAGCTCACTATTTATTAATAAAAGGAAGAATTCAACAAGAAAATATAGGAATCATAAATATTTATGCACCAAGCCAGAGTGCTCCAAAATACATTGGCAAAAACTGACAACACTGAAGGGAGAAATAGACACCTCTACCACAATAGTTGGAGACTTCAATTCCCCAATGGATAGAACATCTAGACAGAGGATCAGCAAAGAAACAAAAAATTTTAATAGTACAATAAATGAACTAGACTTAAAAGATGTTTAACAGCAGGATACACATTTTTTGCAAGTGCTCATGTATCATTCTCAAGGATAGATCATATGCTGGGTCATAAAGCAAGTCTCAATAAATTTTAAAAGGTTGAAATAATAAAAAACACTACCTTAAATTGTAATGGATTGAAATTGGAAATCAATAGGAAGCAGAGGGCCAGAAAATTCACAAATATATGGTGGCTCAACAGCACACTCATAAATAACCAGTGGGTCAAAGAAGAAATTACAAGACAAATCAGTAGCTGTCTCTATGCAAATGCAAATGAAAACACAACTTACATAAATTTATGGGATTCAGCAAAGACAGTACTAAGGGGGAGATCTATTGCCTTAAATGCATATGTTAAAAAAGAAGAAAATAGCAAAAATTGAGGAATTAATTTCACTTGGAAGAACTAGAGTAAGAAGAGCAAACTAACCCCAAAGCAAACAAAAGGAAAGAAATAATGAAGATTAGAGCAGGAATAAATGAAATTGAGGACATGAAAACAATTAAGGAAATCAACAAAACCTGAAGTTGGTTCTTTGTGAAAATCAATAAAATTCATGGGGCCTTAGCTAGAATAACAAAGAGATAGATAGATAGATAGACAGAGAGAGAGAGAGAAAGAGAGAGACAGAGAGAGAGAATGCAAATAGATAAAATCAGAAATGGAAGAGGAGACATGACCACTGACCCCACAGAAATAAAGGAAATAAAGGAGGTGATGAGAGGATGCTATGGACAACTTTATGTTAATAAATGAGACAATGTAGATGAAATGGACAGCTTCCTAGAGAGGTATAAACAACCAACATTGACTCAAGAAGAAATAGACGACCTCAACAAACCAATCACAAGTAGAGAAATTGAATCAGTCATTTAGAAGCCCCCCAAAAAGAAAAGTCCAGGACCAGATGGCTTCACATGTGAAGTCTGTCAAGCATTCAAAAAAGAGGTAGTACCAATCCTGCTCAAACTCTTCAAAATATTGAAGAAGAGGGAAGGCTACCTTACTCATTCCATGAAGCCAACATCACCCTACCACCAAAGCCAGACAAAGATACTACAAGAAAAGAAAATTACAGACCAATCTCTATAATGAATATAGATGCAAAAATCCTCAACAGAATTCTTGTGAAACAAATATAGCAGCATATTAAAGGAATTATACACCATGGCAAGGTGGGATTTATTCCAGCTATGCAAGGGTGGTTCAACATAAGAAAATCAATTAATGTAATACACCACATCAACAAATCAAAGTAGAAAAACCACATGATCATAAGGCATTTAAAAAAATTCGATCTCCTTTCTTGATGAAAACACTCAAAATCAAGGAATAGAAGGGAATTTCCTTAACATGATAAAGGGAATATATTAAAAACCCACAGCTAACATCATCATCCTCAATGGGAAAAGGCTAAAATCTTCCCCCCTAAGATTCAAAACAACATAAAGATGTCCACTGTCACCATTGTGATTCAACATTGTGCTGGAAGTTCTAGCCAGAGCAATTAGACAAGAAAAAGAAATACAAGGCATCAAAATTGGAAATGAAGAAGTAAAACTCTCACTGTTTGCAGATGATATGATACTATATAACAAAAAACACCCCCAAATCCACAGCAAAACTACTAGAGTGAATAAATAAGTAGAGCGAAGTGGCAGCTTACAAAATCAACACTCAAAAATCTGTAGTGTTTCTATACACTAGTAATCAGTGATCTGAGGGGGAAATCTAGAAAAAATTCCATTTACAATTACAACCAAAAGAACAAAATATTTAGGAATAAATTTAAGTAAGGATACAAAAGACCTATACATAGAATCCTAGAAGAAAGTGCTGAAAGAAATCACAGAAGACCAGAATAAATGGAAGGGCATAATGGATTCATGGATTGGAAAACTAAATAAAGTTCAGATGTCAATTCTTCCTAAATTAATTTATACATTCAGTGTGGTACCAATTAAAATCCCAAAGAAACTTACTTTGCAGAAATAGATAAACCAATAACCAAATTTATTTGGAAGGGCAGGGTGCCCTGAATAGCTAAAAATATCTTCAGAAAGGAAAATGAAGTCTGAAGTCTCACACTACCTGACTTTAAGGCATATTATGAAGCCACAGTGGCCAAAACAGCAATGTACAGTATAAAGATAGGTATACTGACTAGTGGAATTGAATAGAGTGTTCAGATATAGACCCATTCATCTATTAACAGCTGATCTTTGATAATGCAGTCAATCCAACTTATGTGGGACAGAACAATCTCTTCAATAAATGGTGCTTGGAGAACTGGATATCAATATTCAAAAAAATGAAAGAGGATCCATATCTCTCACATTATACAAAAATTAACTCAAAATGGATCAAAGACCTAAGCATTAGACCTAAAACCATAAAAGTTTTAGAAGAAAATGTAGGGAAATATCTTATAAAACTTGTAAGAGGAGGTGGTTTCTTAGATCCATCACCTAAAGCATGAGCATTGAAGAAATAAATAGGAACTTCTCAAAATTACACACTTTTGTGTATCAAGGAACTTTATCATGAAGAAAAAAAGGCAACCTACACAACGGGAGATAATATTTGGAAACAACCTATCAGATAAGGGTCTGGTATCCATAATTTATAAAGAAATTGTTCAACTCAACAGCAAAAAGACAAACAATTTAAAAAATGGGCAAAGAGATTAACAGACATTTCTCAAAAGAAGAAATACAAATATCTGAAAGGCACGTGAAAAGCACTCAACTTCACTGGCTATTAGTGAAATTTAAATCAAAACCACAATGAGATATCATCTCACACTCACCAGAATGGCCATTATTAAAAAAATAGAAAATGACACATGCTGGAGAGGATGTTGTAAAGAGGCACACTAATCCACTGTTAGTAGGAATGTAGATGGTACAACCACTGTGGAAGGAAAATTGGCACTTCCTCAAGAAGCTAAGTATAGATTTGTACCATATGGTCTAGGAGCAAGACCATTGCTAGGTATCTATTCAGAGGATATGAGGGCACGGACACAAATGGACCTTTGCACACCAATGTTTATAGCAGCACTATTTACAATTGCCAAGAGATGGAAACAGCTCAAATGTCCATCAACAGAAGAGTGGTTAAACAAGCTGTGGTATGCACATATGATGGAATATTATGCAGCTGTGAGACAGAATAAAGTCATGAAGCATGTAACAATGTGCATGGACCTTGAGGAAGATATGCTGAGTGAGATTAGCCAGAAACAAAAGGACAAATACTTTATAGTCTCACTGACATGAGCTAACATTAATGAGTGGGCTTGGAGAATTTCAGATAAAAACAGAGGTCATCAAGAGATAGAAGTAGGGTAGAGATTTGGTAATTGGAGCTGAAGGGATACAGATTGTGTAACAGGAGTGATTGTAAAAATTCAGAAATGTATAGCACAATAGTACCTGAGTGTAACACAATAATGCAAGTACACTGAATGAAGCTGAGTGTGAGAATGATAGAGGGAGGAAGACTGTGGGCACATATGAAACCAGAAGGAAAGATAGACAATAAAGATTGAGAGGGTATAATGTAGGATGCCTAGTGTACAATGATAGTGAATAAAGATACAAATTAAAAAATGGTTTTTTCATGAGGAAGAAAAAAGAATGTCAATACTGTAAGGTGTTGAAAATAGATGGTCATTCATACTTTAAAACCTCAACTACTGTGTGAGAGTAAAGTGAGAAATGTTCATTTGGTACTAAATCTATATTTCAATTAGTACATTTCCTAATTTAACTTATATGGACAGTTTAATTGAACACCATAAGCACATGGAACCTTGAATAGGACATGAGATTTGTTAGGTTTGTCCAGGTTAGTGTGATGTTCCACTAAATCCTAGAGTGATTTCCACAGTGAATAAAGAAGTATTTGCGAAGTCCTCATGGAGGAATAGGGAGAAAGAAGGAAAGTTCAACTTTCCCATTTGGAGAATTCCTGATATTCTGACAAGCAGTAATGAACCAAATCAATAGGCTGAGCCCTTGATCTTGGGGTTTGTTCCTATGAAACTTATTCCCATAAAGGATTGGCCAAACCTACTTAAAATTAGGGCGAAGAGTCACCCTCAGTGAATCTACTTTTGCTCAGATGTGGCCTCTCTCTCTCTCAGCCAACATGGCAAGTGAACTCACTGCCCTCCCCCTCTCGATGTGGAACATGACTCTCAGGGGTGTAAGGCTCCCTGGCAACATGGGACAGAAATCCTAGAATGACTGTGACTCAGCATCAGGGGAATGAGAAAACCTTCTTGACCAAAAGGGGGAAGAGAGAAATGAGACAAAATAAAATGTCACTGCTTGAGAGATTTCAAAGAGAGTTGAGAGGTTATCCTGGAAGTTATTCTTATGCATTATATAGATTTCCCTTTTCAGTTTATGGTAAATCTGAGCAACTAAAGGGAAATACTTGAAACTGTAAAGCTGTTCTCCAGTAGCCTTGTTTCTTGAAGATGACTGTATAAAGATATAATGTTTACAATGTGACTGTGTAACTGTGAAAACCTTGTGTCTGATATTCCCTTTATCTAGGATATGGACAGATTACTTAAAATATGAATAAAAAATAAAAAATTGGAGGAACAAAGGTTAAAATATATTGGGTAGATGGAAATACTGGTGGTCAGTGAGAGGAAGGCATAAGGGGTGTGGTATGTATGAGTTTCTTCTTTTTTTTATTTCTTTTTTCTGGAGTGATGCAAGTGTTCTAAGAAATGATCATGGTGATGAATATGCTACTATGTGATGATATTGTAAACCATTGATTACACACTATGTATGGAATGTTTGTATGTTAAGAATGTTTGTGTTTGTATGTTGTTTTGTCAATAAAAATATCTTAAAAATATTATTTTTTAGCCTCTATTACAGAAATTATACATTGATTTCTCAGTTCTGTTTCAACTTATGTTTTCATAGCATATGACATGAATTTTTTTTTATTTTTCAAAATGGACTATTAAGTACATGCTATCATAAATAATTTTAAAACTAACCCTTTTCTGCCAACTGATGATTTGTATGGTTCACAATAGAAAATTTTCTTCAGTTTCAAACATCCAGTGCAATCATTCATGCTTTTTAATTTAACATTATTTTTTGATTTTTCAAAAGTTAATTTAAAAATAAAATTTAAATATACCTAGTTTTGAATAAGAAAAACTATATATTTCCCACATTAGGGACTTTGTAAACATGTATTTCAATAATTTCTTTAAGCAATGGTACAACAGAAATTATGGACTACCACCACAAAATAAAGAAGTAGCAACTTTAGAGGTTTTTAAACACATTTGAGCCATAAATAGCTCAATAAAATTGTGGAAAAAATAAACACACCTACACACACATAGTAAACCACCTTCACTCTCCTAAGCACAGCGTTTGAAGAGGTTATGGAGTAGAATTGAGTCACTGCATCCTGGGTGGCCATGTGTTCACTCACCTTATACTAATGAGCTAACTTAGGAAGCTAAGGTTTCCTCTTGAGCAGCAGGTGACTGAGAATCTTGTCGATATTCTTTATGGTCACCTTGTTAGGCAAAGATTATTTCTGTAGTTGGGGCAATTCCATCCCCCATCTCTCTCTGCTGCATGCAGAGAATTGGGACTGGGTAATGACAGCTAGTGGGTCATTATCTTATGGGATCTGAGAGAAGTGATGATTACACAACCCTGTAAATATACTAAAACCCACCAAAGGGTGGATTTTATGATTCATGAATCATACCTCAATTTTAATGGAATTCTGGCATGCAACTGGGTCCTAGGAGAAACAGAACGTCTGGCTCTGGGGCTGTCACTGGCCAGGTGCCTGCACAGGCACGTGATTAACTAGACCCCTTGGGGAACCTAAATTCAGGCCCCTGGACAGCCCCAGGTCTACCCACATGGAATGGCTGAGGTGGAGTTTGGAGTTAAGAGAAGGAAGACTGTGAAGCACTCAAGTTCCACCCCTTCCCAACTTTCCTCCACCAGGTTTCCTGCCTTGACTGCGGGAGGGTATGAATTTGACCCACTGAGGGAACTACAAACTGAAGTTGTGATGAGCAGCTGAAGAGACCCGAGGAAAGATCTGCATGAGGGCATCCTCCCATCAGTGCTGTTCCCGACATGTACACCAGATGGCACTGTGGGCCAGGCCTTGGGAGAGTGAGCACAGTTGGGACATGGTCCTGTAGGCCAATTACCAGCCGGTCCCCATGGGAAACCTCACTTTCAACTGTAAACTGGCATGTTGCTGAGTCCCCCAGGGACGGGCTCATTTGCATGAAAGCTCTGCCCTGCACAGGGGCTTAGGGGTTATATTAAGAGCTGTGGAAGCTGACTTTGGTATGAGTTGTTTTGCAACTTGCAAAGCACAGCCCTAGGGGTGTCCCCACCATGGCCTGGACCCCTCTGCTGCTCACCCTGCTGGCTCACTGCACAGGTCAGCGATGGAATTTCTGGACTTGGGGTGGGGTCGGGCATCATGGAACCTGCCTACCATAATTCTTCTCTCCTGACCATGTGTCTCTCACTGTTTTCAGGAGTCATTTACCAGGCTGTGGTGACTCAGGAACTTTCACTGTCCACCTCCCCTGGAGGGACAGTCACAACTTACCTGTGACTCCAGTGCAGGGGCTGTCAACATGACCAGTACCTATGCCCACTGGGTCCAACAGGAACCCTACCAGGCTCCCTGGGATCTGATAGGGGACACCAGCAATAGGAGCACAGTGGTCCCTGCCAAATTCTCTGGAACACTGCTTGGGGACAAAGCCACTCTCTTCATCACAGGGTCCCAGCCTGAGGATAAGAGTGAGTATTATCATCCTCTGTGGCACAGCAAACATTTCCACAGTGACAGATGTCAGTGGGAAATTCAGACACAAACCCCCTGTCTTAGCTTTAATCCCTTGCTCTGACATCTTTTGTCTTCATTTCTGAGAGGCTGGAACCAACCTACTGTGTGCTTACTGAGATTATGCTCCATGAGCAAGAGAATACTAAATCCAGTATACTCCCTTAGGCTTTCACCTAGGAAAGATCCCCAGGCTTCCTGAGCACCACTGGGCTCTGGCTTGAGGATGAGGCTGCTTGTCACTGCCAGTTCTATTGCACAGGCCTCAGGGCTCCCACAGTGCTCCAGGCCATGGAGAAGTGAGACAACATCTCCCCTCTCATCTGCATGAGGCTGGATGCCCACATGCTGCCTGCCCAGGCTCCTTCTGGGGCATCTGTTTATCTTTTTGCTGTTGCCACTCTTGGACAAGGCTCACCAGAGACACCAACATGGGATTGGAACCTGTCCTTTCCTTACATCCTCAGAGTCCCTCACAGCACCCATTCCCAGTCTTTAAGGGTGGTAGAGATGATCATGGTCCTGACTGTGGTGATGGTGTCATGGGTGTACCTGTATCACAGGTTATCCAGCTGTGCAATTTAAATGTGTGCAATGTACTGTATGTCAATTATATCTCACTAAATCTATCAAAATGATTCACTATCTCACCATTAAAGAGAAGAGTTTTTAAGTTCCAGACCCAATTACCTCACTGTCCATCTCTTCAATGGTTTCAGCATATTCTCCCATATGTTTTGTCCTTCCCTCTACATTCTACATTATTTAATGCACCTGAATATGTGTATACATTTGTACATCTTCTAAGAGCCCTGGCCCTCTCCTGGAGATAATGACAGCTTTGGTTGTCCTGTTTCAGGAAACCCTCTTTCTATTAAAGACCAGATCTCTGGCTGCCCCCTCAAATGAGCCCTGTTGAAAGACTTACTGAGGTGTTTGTTTCCAGAGCCCTTTACATTCTGTCATCCACACAGTCTGTCACAGTGACCAGGCTCCATAGTTTCCATACCAGCTTCCTCTATTAATCCAGAACCTCCTCAACAATAAGCCAATTCAAAAAAATCAATTACCTTTTAGCATATGGGTGGCTGTGGACTGGCAGTGGCCAGGCTCCTTGTAAAATGCCACTGGCATTATTTCATGGAAAGGTTAGAACTTGGCCTGAGTGCAGTAAGGGGCACTGTGCATCTTCCCCAGAGTCTGCACAGTGGGTGCCTATAGCAGTACAATTCCCCAAACTCTGCAGGGCTTGCTGATGGGAATTCAACAGTTTCATTTTCTATGGACTGGACAGAGCCTCATGTTTATGGGTCTGTGTAAGGCCTCAGCAGGTGCTTCATCCTTATCTCTCCTATTGGGTCAGAATCATTGGACCCCTCAGTCAAGGAAACCAGTTTCAGGATTCTGTTGGTCCTCAAATTGGAGTAAATATCACAGTAGGAGATACAAATTTGCATGAATATCTCCTCCTCTGCATGGCAAGTAGAGAAGATAAGAACAGCTGGCTCAACCCAATAGAAGCATGGGGTCTTAGCAGAGCTCTGTCCACAATGGCCTGGGCTCCTCTTCTCCTTGTGCTCCTCTCTCACTTCACAGGTAAGAAAAAACCTAGGAGACCCTGGGCAGGCTATGGCCTCCATCAGCCTCTCATACCCAGACCCCCAGAAGATTCATGCTAGCCTCTGCCACATCACTCATGCATATTTTTGTTTCCAGGTTCTCTCTCCCAACCTGTACTGACTCAGGTGCCCACCCTCTCTACACCTCCTGGAACACTTATAAGCATCACCTGCACCCTGAGCAGTGGCTCCATTGTTGGTGGCTACTACATATCTTGGTACCAGCAGAAGCCAGGAAGCCAGCCCCGGTACCTTCTCACATTCAAGTCTGACTCAGAAAAGGACCAGGGCTCTGGGGTCCCTAGTCGCTTCTCTGGATCCAAAGTTGCCTCAGCTAACTCAGGTGTTCTGCACATCTCTGGGCTGCAGCCTGAGGATGAGGCTGACTATTACTGCGGTACACTGCATGGAAACTCTGGGACTTACACAGAGCTTCAGACCCATGGGGAAGTGAGACAGAAACCTCCCCGCTGCTCATCCAGCCTTGTACACTCTATCACTGCATGCGGCCTAGACTCCATTAGAAGGTAACTTCTCTTGACACTCTTGACCAGTACTTGATCTGCCTGGGATTAATGGATGTGAAGATGTCTTCTCACTTTTATTCCTGTGCATATTTAATTTGATCCATCACTAATATCTTCTGCCTTGCCCATGTCTACATAGTCAGAAAATTTGTTTTTATACCTTGGAAGAGGAAAAAAGTTGTTGATCTGCCCCTGCCTATTCTCAATGCAAAATCTGAGACTGACTCACAGATGTGTGTGTTTGGAGAGCTTCTTTTTGGTCAGCTGGGCCACCAGATCCCAAGTGTGGTCTTCCTTTGGCTAATGCCTGCCCTCCATCTTTCCATTTCTAAAACATCTAGCCTGCCTCCAAAAGCTGTTCTCTGTTTCTCAGTGGTTCTGGGAATGTTGACCAGACAGAGTCTTCACAGAGTCAAGTGACTCTGTGTCCTCCCAGCAGACACTGGGACATAAGTGTTAGGTTACCCTCACCACCTAAGTCCAGCTCAGTAATTAGATCCTCTCTATTTCAATCCAAGATTATTTTTTGCTCATGTGAAGGCATAGATCAAGCTGTCACTAAGGAATCAATGACACAGGCAAATGAAAAATTTTTAACAACCCACAAGCCTTGAAGGAGGTTTGGAGAGTCAGAGAAAGCCAGGAAGATACTCTGAAGCTTCAGGAAGTGGACTCTGGGGACCCACATACCCTGGCCTGGTGTCCTGTCCTCCTCACCCTTCTCCTTGCACTGGGCACTGCCTGAAGGGACTCTGGAAATGGCCCATCAGAGGCAGCCTAGCTGTTCCTCTTTCCCACCTGCAGTGGGGGTTGCTCTCAGTACTGTTCAATTCAATTGCTTCACAGCCTGGGGAGGTCAGTGCTCAAGTTCTTCATTAATTCTGGCTTTGTGGGAACTAAGTAGACTTTTCACAAAGGAAGATAGATGAGCAGCCAATAGAAATTAAAGGATGCCTGCACCACAATCATGTGTTGGCACCTCCACAGTCTCTTACTGTGTCCAGGACTGAGATGGCTGGGGCCACTCTCTGCTCCTCCCCCATTGAGCATGACTCCCCTGAGTCCTCCAGGTGCCATGGCAGGGCTTCCAGTCCTGACCCCATACCTCCCTCATGCAGCTGCAGAGTCCTCCTTCATGGCTGTCCTCCTTGCAGGGCCTCTCACCCACTGAATTTACTAAAATGATGGAACATCTCAGGGGCAGCTACTTCTTGTGGAGCCAAGCCTACAGTCCACCCTGCTTCCCAGGGCCCAGAACACCTGTGCTTCTCATCAGGCTTCTCAGAGCATAGAAGTCTGGTGGAACTTTCTGTTCCATTATTGTAAATTTCCATAGGAAATATATAAAATTTCTTTATGGAATTTTAAAGGAAATTTCCCTATGAAATTTTATGACTTTGAAAATTGATCATAATTTGGTTGACCAAATTATTACAGCTGGTTGAGCTGTAAAATGTTAGAAACACTTTGAAAACCATCCTCTAAGTTTCTTCTGAATGAAATTCTAATTTCATATATAAAAAAGTTCTACACACACACACACACACAAAATAATTCTTAGCTGCTTTATATTCTAACAGTCACCTGAGTAAAACAACCTATTGGCATGTCAACAGGAGAAAATAAAAACACACCCTAGTATAGAAATGTGACCAACTGCTCCTCAAGCCATAACAATCACTAAAGTATTGAGCCACAGGACATGGATTAAAATTGCTTAGCTCTAATTCTAATACACTTGAAGCTCCTTCATGTGCTTTCTTCACTGTCTTCTAAGACATTGGTTTTCTTCTTATTGGAATGCCAAAGAGTCCAGTCTTCACAGGTTCCAGGACTTTAAAGTAGTATCAGTTTGACTAGCTCATTCTCCTCCATTTCTGCATTATATGAACACAATCTGTACCCCCAATCCCAGGTGAGGGATTAGGAATGCATTCAGGGATGTGGTCCCTTCTCTCAATTCTTTGTCTTCTCTGAACCGAGGCCTTCAATTTCATACAGGGAAGAGGAAGAGGATCAAAGAAATTTACTGCAGGGACTCTATCCTCTCTTCCTTAAGTGGACAGCACCCTCTTGGGTGGTGGGGAGTAGTCGTCACCGCTCGGTCACTCCTCAATGAAGCTCACTGCCCTCAGACTCCATTGGGTAGGGGGAACCCTACAGGTGCTCAAGCTCAAGCAGCCCCCAGCTGTTGGTGGGGCTTCCTCAGTCTTAGCCACAACTGATGCACAGTTCTCTTTGCTGGACCAATCCCCAGAAGGTCTGCAATGTCCATCCTCATTGGTCTTCAATTAACAGATGTGATTCTGTGTAAAATCTACCTTCTACCTCTTAAAACAGAATTTTAGGGAGCAATACAGGCTTTTCTCAGACTAGTCTTCATATAATATTATTTCTATCCAATTGTTATTTCTTAAATTCCCTGCTTTGCATAACTAGGGCTGGCTAATATGCCCCATAACATTTTGAACAATTCTATGGAAGCCAACTCTCCTTCTAGTGGAGCAAAGAAAGCAGATGTAGACCCCACTCCTTTTCCCTTGGGGAGAAAGGAAGTCCACTACTGAGCTTTTTGCTCTTCCTCATTCCTGTTTCATGGTAGTTAGGAGGATATAAGAGAATTATATTGAAATGAAACCAGTCAGAAGGCCCAATTTCTGAGTTGACTCTTTGATACCACTTGGAAGAAAATAGAAATGAGCGTCCAGACTCCACTAGCCACCATTTCTCACAAAGACAGAAAACAGGTCACAGAACTGGTCTGTATGCAACAGATGCTCATGTCAGGAAGATCTGGGTCTGGCATATGAGAGTGCAAGTGAGTCTGCAAAGGGCATCTCAGAAGACCTAGGTCCTGCCATCATGAGCCTCTCTGTCCACATGGACATAATGTGAAAGGTGTGGTGGCTGTTTTCTGGAGGCTCCCATTGACTCTGCCCCCCAGTGTTCACACCCTTGTGGAGATGCCTCCCGCTCTGAACAAAGGCACATGGTGAAGTGATGGTGACCCCTTCTGAAGTTAGAGTTGTAAAAGCCACTGTGGTTTTTGTCCAGGAAGCTCTGTGGCTCTCCATCTCTTTCTCTTTCTGTAATTCATCCCATCTGTCTCTGATCACCTGCTCTGAGGAAGGTTAACATCTTTGTGGGAGCTGCCCAAGGGAGAGGCCCAAGTTGTAAGACCCTGGAGCCTCTAGCCCAGAGCCCTGTGGGTAAGCCTGGGAGTGGACCTTACAGTCCCAGTCATACCTACTGATACCTGCAGACACAAATGACAGCTTGATGTAATCTCAGGTGGACCCAGAACCAGGACCACACAGTGAAGCTGCCTCAGAATTCCTGACCCACAGAAATGTGGAAGATAATAAATGCATTTTGACTTAATTGCAATATTTGTGAGTAATTTTCCACTTAACTATAGATTGCTAATAAGAGTGTTTATAGGGTATCAATAAAAAAGATGTATAACTTCCAGATATTTTGTCCAAATATTTTGTCCAAGTGATTTGCCTAACAAGGCTCCTAACATCAGGTTTCTCCTTATACCCCTTCTTCTGGAGACCCTCCACCAGAGCAACCTGAGACTTAAACAAACCACTGTGGGCACAATGCTGACCCAGCAGCCCAGGACCTGTGTCTGCACCAAAATCTCAGCGGTAACATGGACACTCACAGGCATCTTGCTAGAAACCCCTGTGAGTGCAAAGACTTTTCAAGAGCATCTTAGTGAGGATTCAACACTTGGAAAAACTAAATTGATGCCCAAATTCAATACAGCCTTGAATTGAAGGCAGAACAAGCAGCTGAGCCCTAAGTTCTTTTCAGCAATGGTGACGTCCTGTCCTGTGAACAGCAAGGGGCACTGTGGGACAACTCTGTGTTTTCTACACTGGGACTCAGAATGGACCATTCACTCAAAGGTGTCATAGCTTGGGGCTGGTGCCCTGTGCTTACTAATGGGGATTCAGCTGCTGTGTCTTATGAGGCCTGGGAGAGAGTCCCTTGAGCAAGGACCTTTGTGTATTCTCATCCACTGCTTCCTACCAGGCTCTCCCAAGGGGCAAAACCAATCTTCATATTCTCAGTCCACAGGTTGAGTTGAGCTCCAGGATCAGGGGTCAAGGAAGGCCTGGGTAGGCAGTGGGTGGAGGCACATTTGCATGAACAACCCCTCCTCCAGCAGAGGGTGGGAGAGAATGGAAGACCTGAGGCAGCCCAGCTCCACTGTGGGCCACACAAGGCTGTGTCCACCATGGCCTGGACTCCTCTGCCCCTCATGATTCTCTTGCACTTTACCTGGAGGGACAGACCTCAGGGACTCAGGGAAGATATAGCTCAGACCCCCAAGCAGCTGAGACCTCATCCCTGCCCCAGCTCCCATGTACAGGTTCCCTCTTCCAACCTGCGCTGACTCAGCCACCCTCGCTCTCTGCATCTCAGGAACAACAGCCAGACACCTACATCCTGTGCAGTGGAATCAGTATTGGTGGCAAAAACATAGACACCCCATTTGCAAATGGCAAGATACTATACTTGGAAAACCCTGAGAAATATATGGCAAAGTTATTTGAGCTAATAATACATATTCAGCAAGGTGATGTGATATAAAATTAATGCTCAAAAATCAGTAATGTTTCTATACACAAGCAATGACCTAACTGAGTAATCAGCTAAAGAAAAAGTCCCATTCAAAATAACAACTAAAAGAATCAAGTACTTAGTAATGAACTTAACTAGGCATGTAAAGGACTTGTACACAGAAAACTATATAACATTGCTAAAAAGAAATCAAAGAAGATCTAAATAGGTGGAATGACATTCCCTGCTCATGGATTGGGAGGCTAAATATAGTTAGATCAATTCTACCCAAATTGATCTACATATTCAATGCAGCACCAATCAAAATTCCAACAACCAAATTTGAAGACTTGGAAAAGCTAGGTACTAAATTCATATGGAAAGAAAAGAGACCCTGAATAGCTAAAAGAATTCTAAAAAACAAGTTAGAAGTGGAAGGATTAAATTTCTTGAATTTAAAACCTATTATAAAGCCACAGTGGTTAAAATAGCATAGTGCTGGCACAATGATAGAAATATTGACAAATGGAATCAAATCAAGAGTGTAGAAATAGACTACTAAATCTATGGTCAACTGATTTTTGACACCTAAATCCACTGAACTAGGTTAAAATAGTCTTTTCAATAAATGGACATGGGAGAAATGGATATCAATTGCCAACAGAATGAAAGAGAACCCCTACATTGCACCCTGTACAAAAATTAATTCAAATTGGAACAAACACCCAAATATAAGAACTAGTATCACAAAAGTTCTGGAATAAAATGTAGGGAAACATCTTCAAGACCTAGTAATAGGAGGTACCTTCCTAAACTTTACAGCCAAAGCACAGAAACAAACAAACAAAAATTAGATAAATGGCAACTCCTCAAAATCAAATGCTTCTGCACTTCAAAAGGCTTTGACAAAATGTGAAGAGGCAGAAAAGCCAGTGGGAGAAAATATTTGAAAATCATACACTGGACAAATGTCTGATATCTTATATATATAAAGGAATCATACAACTCAGCAACAAGAGAACAAACAACCCAATTATAAAATGGGATAAAGGTATGAATAGGCATTTTTCTGAAGATCTAATACAAATGGCTCAAAACACTTGAATTAATGCTCATTTTCATTGACTAAAGGGGAATGCAGATCAAGACTACAATGAGGAACCACAAAACAGTCTTTCATAGTGGCTGCACCATTATATATTCCCACCAGCAGTGCATAAGCATCCCAGTTTCTCCACATCCTCTCCAATATTTATAGTTTCCTGTTTGTTTAATAGCAGCCATTGTTATAGGTGTGAGGTGGTATGTCAGTGTAGTCTTATCTACATTTCCCTTATGGCCAGTGAAAATGAGCATCTCTTCAATTAACAGAAAGAGTTCAAATAGAGTCTAGAGACTCCTCTGGAGGTTACTCTTATGCAAGCCTCAGTTAGATATTGCTACCTATCATAGCCTCCCAAACTCCAACTAGGACTGTGCCAGCCAAACCTAAAGAACACCTAGAGCAACATATAAGATTTCATAAGTGTCCCATGCTCTAAGGTAACTTTGTCAAAATCTATTACCTCCAGATGGGTCCATGGCCCAGATAAGACCAGAAACCTAGAGGGCCCAGCCTCTCCAGAACATCAGGTAGTTCCATCTCCCTACCCCGTATTACTGACAGACCCTTCCATTACTAAAAATTTAGAATGCCCATAGCTCAGACACTCATAAAGAGAGGGATGGAAAGATCAAAGGTAATGGTGGAGTTATACAGTGAAGATAGGCTTTAACAAATGAACATGAATGCTGAATCATTAAATTGACATATCTCTTTCAGTCACCAGTATCTTAGAGCCACTAGAAGTAAAAACTTAAATTTGCAGAATTGTAGCCAATGTCAAACTCTGAATTATGTTCTACAACTAATTGTTGTTCTCTGCTTTGAAATTTATTGCTTTTCTGTGTATATGTTATTTTTCACAAAAAGGAAGGAAAGAAGTCAATTGTGATGATTAAAAATATTTAAGCCTTCTAGCCTCCTATATTCTGGGTCAGCTAGAAGGAAAAATCTGAGACAATCTTATGGTAGCCCATGACCAACTCTGGGATCTGCCCTGTAACTACTTGTTGAAGAGCGCTTTGAAAACTATTGTTTGTTATTTCTTTTCTTTGCATATATGTTATGCTGTACAATAAAAAAAGACTACAATGAGGTAATCACTTCACACTATAAAATGCCTGCTATTAAGCAAACAGGAAACTATAAATTTTAGAGAAAATGTAGAGAAACTGGGGCACTTATGCAGTGCTGGGGGGAATGTATAATGGTGTAGCCACTATGGAAGACTGTTTGGTGGTTCCTTGGTGTATTAGTTAGGGTTCTCTAGAGAAACAGAATCAACAGGGAACACTTGCAAATATAAAATTTATAAAAATGTCTCACGTGACCACAGGAATGCAGAGTCCAAAATCCACAGGGCAGGCTGAGAAGCTGACGATTCCAATGGATGGTCTGGATGAACTCCACAGGAGAGGCTCACCAGCCAAAGCAGGAATGGAACCTGTCTCCTCTGAGACCTCCTTAAAAGGCTTCCCATGATTAGATTTAGCATCACTAATTGCAGAAGACACTCCCCTTTGGCTGATTACAAATGGAATCAGCTGTGGATGTAGCTGACGTGATCATGACCTAATCCTATGAAATGTCCTCATTGCAACAGACAGGCCAGCGCTTGCCCAATCAGATGAACAGGTACCACAACTTGGCCAAGTTGACACCTGTCCCTAACCATGACACTTGGGAAACTAAATATCAAGTTGCCCTATGACCAACACTACTTGGTACATACCCAGAAGAGATGAAAGCAATAACACAAACAGACATTCACACACTTATGTTAATATTAGTATTATTCATAATTACCAAAAGATGGAAACCAATAAAATGCCTATCAACAGATGAGTGGATCTACAAAATGTGTTATATACATATGATGGAATATTATGCATCAGTGAGAAAAATGACATCCTGAAGCACATTACAACATGGATAAGCCTTGAGGATATAATGCTGAGTGAGATTAGCCAGACACATAGTGTATGATTTCACTTTTATGACCAGCATAAAGGTATAACCAAAGGCTTATAGTACAGAATATAGGGGACTTAGAGAAGCAGAGAAGCTAGAGATGGGTGAACCATTAACTATGAGGTTGAACTCCAAGGCAAGGGAATAGATAGGAGTGAAGGTGGTTCTCTTGTGGGTCTATAAGTAATATTACCATATCGAATACGAACAAGATTGAAAGGGGTTTTGTAGACCTACATGTCTCATTGATTAACACTAGAAATAAGAATTAATTCTTGCAAAAATTACTTCAAAGATGATTCTTGTACATCTATTGTGAAAGTCTGTTTATCTCTCTTGTCCATGTTTTCCTTCCTTTTGGTTGTTTTTTCCTACTGATTTTCCTAAATACAATTACTCTTAAATATAGAAAAAACTTTGGAACCTAGCAAGGTTTCAAAGCATTATATGAATTGCCTGACACACTATGTCTGACCTATTTAAAATTGTCTTCAAGAAGTCAACCTCCAATTCAGGTTGAATGTTGTACACAAACTGAGGAGACAGATAAAATCCTGTATTTAGGTAATCAGAAATATGTTTATATTTTATAAATTTAGATCAAAGAATAATCCTTGATCTTTCTTCTGATTTGTAAAAAAATAGCTGTATTGAGATAAACTTTAATACTATAATTTTTATTATTTGCAGGGTACATTTGTACTGTTATTAATATATTTGAGTATTTGTGCAACTTTCATCATAATTTCAGAACATTTGGACCACTGGCTTGTTTCATTATTTCCTGACAATGTTTTTTGAGGTTCATCTATACTGTAGCAGGGGTCATTACTCTATTGATTTTAATGTACTTTATTTATAGAACAGTTTAGGATTTACAGAGGAAAAGTGAAACAATAGTGCAGAGAGATCCCTGTGACCTGTTTCCCTCTTAACATCACAAGTTAGTCGGTACATTTGTTATCATTAATGAGACAATGCTAGATGTTATTATTAACTGAAGTCCACAGCACCCGTATTTCCTTACTTTGTACCCAGTGTCTTTTATCTGTGACAGGATCCCATAGAAAACACCACTTGGCACTGCAGCAACATGCCTCTTTAGGCTCCTCTGGCCTGTGTTAGTTTCTCGGACTTTCCTTGGTTTTGATGGTTTTGAAATTCTGAGGAGAGTAGGTCAGGTATTTTGGAGGCTGCCCCAATATTGGAATGTGTCTGATATTTCCCTCCTGAAACAATGTGGTGGGAAGTCACAATCCACAGCCCACAGCTGTGTTCCAGCTTCCAGAGGGGGCTGCAGCTCCATGAATTATTTGGAATTCTTCTACCTGGGAGATTTTTTCTTCCTCATCCATTTTTAATTGTGTGTTTATGTTCTTCTTTAATCTTTTCATTGTAGTAGGAAATATACAGCACAAAATGTCCCATTTTAACCACATTCAAGTGTACAATTCAGTAGTATTATTATATTCTCAATATTGTGCTGCCATCAGTAACATCTGTTACACTTACTACTTTTGTCACTCATGCAGAAACTGCTTACCCATGAGGCTGTAACTTTCTCTTCCTACACTGCCCACACCCCCTAAGAATTCATACCTCATTTTCTTTTATTGTAGCAATGCTTATGAAATGAAAATTTCTCATATTAACCAAGTTCATAATACTCCATTGTACAGATGGACCACATTTTTTTGATCCATTTATTAGCTTTTGCATGCTTCTATCTAGCTAGCTATTATGTGTAATTCTGTTATGAGTATTGCTGCACAGAGTGTTGCAGAGATATTTACTTTCTTTTCTCTTGGATTCATACACACACTGAGATTGCTGGATCATAAGGTGAAGCTATGTTTAACATGCTCAGGATCTGCAAGATCCTTCTCAAAATTGATATCCTGTTGTATATTCCCACCAGCACAGATATTGATATCACTTTTGTCTGCTCCAAAATTGACTCAGACAGTAAAGATATTGTTTCTTCAAGGAATCAGAGGAGCAGGCTGTGCCTGCATCGTTCACAGCAGGCCTCTGTGTTTCTTCTGCTGCACATCCTGTTGCTTCAGAACACCCAGGGCTGTACCTCTGCCACAGAAACATTCCCCAGGTTTCTGACTTGCCATCCATTAGCCCCTTTCCAAGGTAACATTGAGGATTCTCTCCTGATGACCCCAAGGAGCCATCTAGTGTCTGCAGGGCAATGCGAGGCACGGCTGTGGGGTGCAGGGTCAGCAGGGATATCAGGGCATGCTGTGGTCACCTCCTATTCTCTGATTCCTGAGACTTGATGAACTTACAAATGTGGGTCTGCTGCCTCCATCTGAAACAATGGGGGGGGGGATGTTCTCTGTTCCTGCAAACTTTTCTTTTGAGTTCTCTCAACTACAGGTCATATAATTTGATTATGCACAGAAAACAATCACACTTTTTTTGCAACGACATGAACAGAAATCATATCCCTAAAAACCAAGATTAGAAGAATAAGGAGATATGAGAAACATGTAAAATGCGAGCGGTCCCTCACCAAGGAAGATCCCATCCACAGGCAAATCACTGCCATATATAAACAGCTCTATGAACAATGAACCAGAATACATCAACCTGAAACTCACCACCATCCCCACTTTACTTTGTTTCCATCCATAAAACTTCTGTAAGTCTCAGATCTGGAGACTTACTCTAGGAGATTTGTCTCCTTTCTCTTTTCTAGTTGACTTCACAACAAAACTCTTTCCTTTCTCAAAATCCCAATTTCATAGTATGGGCCTCCATGCACCTCAGGCTGTAAGCCCTTACATGATAATACATCCTGGTCTGCAGGGAAGGAAAAGAACAGGAAACTTTACTCCAGGGTCTCAGTTTTCTACATAAAGATCTCTGATTAAGTGGAATTATTAACAGAATAAATCTGTCCCTCAGATCATCCTTTTGGCCTAATGTGCTGCCTGGCTTAGGTGGTGACCTAGTGGACATACTGGACTTTATTCTGTACTCTGCCCTCATGGGCCCTAGTGAGAACCAGCCCCAGGAGGCTATGCATGGGAAGACCCACCCCTAGGGAAGGGCGGGCTCATAAGAGGGGCCAGTGGGCCTGTGTCTGGCCTCTGAGGAAAGTGCCTGGGGCAGGAGGAGCCCATGTCTTCACAGGAGACATGAAAACATGCTCAATTCTGTTCATCATTAGGGAAATGCAAGTCAAAATCAGTGAAAAGCCATTGCCCAGCATAAGCTCTAGACAGAAGGAGGTTTTTGTTAGAAAAAAGCCATATCTAAAAGAGAATAGATGCTCACTCAGTTGTGGAGAAGAGAAGAATTTATTCACAATCCTTTAAGAATGGGCACTCAGCTGAAAAAATGATGGTGAGCACCTCAAGAAATAGGATGCCACAGGTTTTATACCCTAAACCTAGCTTGCAGGTCCCTCCCCTGCTTCTCAACTGATTGTATGCTCCAGAGGTTACAGCCTACCTGGATAGTCTAATTCAAATTTCCCACCAAAGTTTCCCACTCTTTCTTACATGTTACACTTCAGTGACCCTGACCATTAATTATTTAAACTTGTTTCTGCCTATATAAGGATTTGCCACCAATTCTAGGCTTGCATTTGAGGCCTTCCCCTTTCCCTGACTGCAAGACTCATCTAAGCTATTTGGCAGCCCTTTGTTTAGTTTCATTTCTCATCCTACATTATCTTGTGTGAAAGATAAACTTAATTTTATTTTTACATTTTGGTTATCTACACCCCATATCTCCAGACTGTGGGGGAATTGGAGCCCTTAGCCATTGGTCATGGGATTGGGAAATGTCCTCATTGCTGGGTAAAGGGTTTATCTCTTCCTCAAAAACTTAAGTGTGGAGTTGCCATATGATCCAGCAATTCCACTCCAAAGTGTCAGCTAAAGAGAAATGAAAGCATGAGAAATGAAACCTGCACAAGCATGTCCCTACCAGTGTCATTTACAGTAGCCCCATTGTGGAAACAACCCATGTGTCCGCAATGATGAATGGTGAACAGCTATCAGTGTATCAATAGATATACTGATGCCCCAATGTGGGTGACTTTTGAAATTATCATAATAAGTAAATGAATCCAGGAACAAAAGGTGCATCATCCAGATGGGCCAGACTCTCTTGAACATCAACTAGATCTATCTCCCTACCCCATATTATTGACAGCCTCTTCCAATGTTAGAATGGGCATTACCCAAATACTCCTAAAGTGTGAGAAAAAGATCAAAAGTGATGGTGGAATTAAATAGAGTAGGTAAGGTTTAACAAATGAATATGATTGCTGAATCAATATATTGATATTTCTTTAGTCTCTAGTACCTTACAGCAGCTAGAAGTAAAAAGCTAAAACTGTGGAACTGTAACCCATACCAACTCTAAAATTTGGTTTACAACTAACTGTTGTGCTGTGCTTTAAAATTTATTGTTTTGTTTTTCTGTGCATGTAAGTGTTATTTTTCACATAAAAGAAAAAAAGAGAAGGAGTATGGTGGAGAAGATAAGATTTACCAAATGAGAATGACTGCTGAATCATTATATTGATATTTATTTTGATCTCCAGTGTCATGGAGCAGCTAGAAGAAAAAAAAAGAAAAGCATCAAAAAACTGTAACCCATACAAAACTGAAATCTTTTCTATAACGACTTGTTCAAATGTATTTGGAAATCTATTGCTTTTTTGATATATGCTATATTTCCAATTAAAAATACATTAAAAAGTAATAGCAAACTGGAAAAAAATAAAACGGCATAATCTTTCATGCCAGAGAGACAATCCTACCTGGATAGAAATTAGAGAAGTGGAACTGGGAAATGACAGCTAAAGGACCATAGTGTTCTGGGATTAGAGGGACGTGATGATTACACAACCCTGTGAATATAATACAGATCACCAGTGGGTGACTCTTATGGTAAATGAGCTTTACTTCAATTATAAAAGTAGTTCTGCCATGCTCCTGGGTCCTGGGAGAGACCAAGACACTGTCCCTGTGGCTGTCACTGCCCAGGTGCATTTGGACTCTTGGGGGAACCTGAGTTAAGGCTCCAGGACAGCCCCAGGTCTACTCGCATGAGATGGCTGAGGTGGGCTTTGGAGTTATGAAGGCAGGGAAATTGTGAAGCCTGCAAATCTCTCCTTTCCAACATTCCTCCACCAGTTTTCCTGCCTGGAGTGTGGGATGGTGAGCATTTGACCCACTGAAGGGACTACAAACTGAAGGTCTGAGGAGCAGCTGAGGAGGCCCAATGGAAGACCTGCTTGAGGGTGTCCTTCCATCAGTGCTATTCTTTATATGGACACCAAGTGGTGCTGTGGGCCAGGTACTGGGAAATGAGCACAGCTGGGACATGGTCTTGGGGGCACATTAACACATGGTCTGTGATGGGAAACCTCACCATCAACTGCAAACTGGCAAGTTGCTGAGTCCTCAGGGAGCTCATTTGCATGAAAGCTCTGCCCTGCACAGGGACTTAGGGTTATAATGAGAGCTGGGAAAGCTGAGACTGGGTTGAGTTGTCTTGGAAAGAACAGCCCTGGAGGTATCTCCACCACAGCCTGGACCCCTCTCCTGCTCACCCTCCTGGCTCACTGCACAGGTCAGGGGAATTTACTAGGCTTGTGGGGGGGGGGGCGGCACCATGGAACCTGCCTGCCCCCATCTCTTCTACTGGCCATGGGCTTTCTTACCTGTTTTTCAGGAGCCATTTCCCAGGCTGTGGTGACTCAGTAAGCTTCACTGTCCACCTCCCCTGGAGGGACAGTCACACTCACCTGTGGCTCCAGTGTTGGGGCTGTCACCACCAGTAACTATGCCAGCTGGGTCCAACAGAAACCTTACCAGACTTCCCAGGGTCTGATATCATTGACCAGCAACAGGAATCCAGGAGTCCCTGCCCAATTCTTAGGCTCCCTGCTTGGGGACAAAGCCGCCTTCACCATCACCGGGGCTGAATATTACTGTGCTCTGTGGTACAGCAACCATTTCCACAGTGACAGATGTCAGTGAGGAAGTGAGACAAAAACCTCCTGGCTCAGTTATTATCCTACACTCTGGTATCTTCGGTCTTTTTTCTGAGGAGCTGGATCCCAGCTAGTGTGTGCTCAGTGAGCTTGTGTGTCATGGCCCAGAGAAGACTCTCACATTGTTCCAGGCTCAGAAAAGTGTCATGTTTAACTCACCATTTAATTATTATAGTGTGTTATACATATGTAGACAATTTAATTATAAAGGAAATAGTCAGGAGACACAAAAGAAAAAGGGCCTGTTTATACTCATGTGAGTGTGTGTATGTGTTTGTACTCACTGAATCCACTTTCATGTGCTTTCACCTAGGAAAGATCCCCAGGCCTCAGTTGATGAATGAACACTCTGACATTGTATATCATCAGGGTCCTATAGAAAAGAGAATCAAGAGGAGAAATTTGTAAATATGAGATATATAAAAGTGTCTCTTGGAACCATTGGGATGCAAAAGTCCAAAATCCATAGGGTAGGCTGTGAGGCTGGGAACTCCAAAGAAGGGTCAAGATGAACTCCAGAGGAGAGGCTCACTAGCTGAAGAAACAGTGAAAATAATCACTTTTCCCTTAAAGGTCTTCACTGATTGGATCAAACCAACTGATTGAATTCTCTCCTTTGTAGAAGACACACCCTTTGTTTATTCTACATGTAATCTGTCATAGCGGCAATCAATTGGCTGATGACTAAATAGACCAAATTCTGGCTTGTCTAAGTCCTTACCTTAACAGTTAGGCCACAACTTTCCTGAGTAGACAACTGGACTCCACCATCTCCTGGCCAAATTGACACATGACCCCAACCATCACAGTTCACCCTTGTCTACTTGGTAGCTAAACCACCCTTAATCTCTAAATAGAGCAAAATAGCAGACTTATGTTGCAGCTAACATTACTCACCTTTCCTATATACAACCAGAAATGAACTAAACCTCTCCAGAATAGGATGAAAGTCCTTAAGAGTGGAACTATTCTCTGCACTCCATCCAGGAATCCTGTATTGCTGCAGATTTACTACTATGCTGGGTAGGGGCAGTTATGGTGGCTTCCACTTGGCCTTTCCTAACACGATAGTCCTCAATCTATGAGTCAGTGAACCAATGTGGGGGTCCTGCCAGTTGCTGAGATTGTCATTTCCAATTATGCAATTCAGAACTGGGGAAAGGAGCACAGAATGGGTCTGGGGAATGACTGGACCCACCGTGAGGTGGATCTGAGCTAAAACTCTATGAATCACTTGACCCCTACTCTGACTGGGTGGATCAGAGTGACATTTTCAGTTTCCTGTATTTAGTATCACTTCTGAGCCAGTGTTCAGTAACCCACAAAATATCTGATTGTTTCCTTTTCCCCAACACAGTTTCCTGGTAAAATCTGTAGGCCTCCTTGGAGAAGGCTGGGATGAAGGTTAAGTGTGCCCATTTTGAACAGTGTAATAGGGTCCCCTTCTCCAAGGTTGCCTGGCCTTCCCCTCATTCATGGCTTCCTGGATCTGTGAAACTGTTTCAAGTCTGGGAATTGATAAAGAGGCTGTGACTCTGTTTTCTTAATTCAAGTTAGACTTCTGTTCATGTAGCCTAGAACTTCTGCTTATACAGCTCAGACAAGAATTTAGTAGACTACCCATCTATTTCATTTCTAGTACTCCATGATCTACTAGCAATACCCTAAGTCTCTGTGAGACAGATCATTTTGACTACTGCTTTTAGTCTGCTGTCCATTATGGTGGTCATGCCCACCTTGGTCTATGGTGATTAACTGTCACCACATGGAAACTCAGGATCCTAACTCCCCATTGTATTTAAGGATTCCAGCTCAGTGACAGCAGTTCCCACAGTAATATCTGACTACAGAGAAGGGCAACTACAGAGCTCTTTAGGGATGATTCAGCTAGCCTCAGTCATTTATTCCTCAAAAGTCCTGGTAAGATGTGTGTCCTGTGGACATTCCTGGGATATGCGATCAAGTCTTCCATGATAAATGCTGTCTTTGTAATCTGTCTAAGCCTTTGGATCCCCTCATCTACATTATACCAGGACAGTTCTGGCATTACTACAACAGGTAATATGGCCATTTGATCCATGTTTTAACCAACCACTCAAAGTGTTAATAAGCTTTCTACCATCTTGAGCTAAAACACTGAATGCAGAATCTCTGCTTAGTGGGCCTATATCAATAAATTCATCCTGATTGAACTGTATACTCATTCTACCATTATCTCACACCCACAATATCCATTTCAACACATTTTCCGAAGATTTCTGTCTATAGAAGTTAGAAAATTCATGCAGTTCTTTTGGATTATAGGGTTCTTCTCATGGGAGACATTTTGTACCTCACCTTTCTGGGCCCCTTGGGACATTAGTCTAGTTATAGGTCTGAATTAAAGGGTGGTGGGAGAGGGTCATTAAAAGAATTTGAAGTGTCTTTCAAGCCAATTACCATAGGGCATTCCCTTGCAGTTTCATTGGGGGAAAGAGGAATATTCTCTCCAGACACAGCAGTGAGGGTGGTTTCCCTAGGAGTGGTGGTTATATGTCTAGCAGGCACTGAATGGTGGAATTTGGATGGCAGTCTCCTCAGGGCAGGCTGGAAGCTAGGAAGCTGTTTCCTAATGAGAAGCTGGAGGTGGGGCAACTGTTTCCTCACAGCAGACCATTAAAGATTTATCTGGAAAGGTCTCAGTAAAGTCTAAGGTTTCAAGTACCCACTTCCATCATTATCAATCAACATGTTCCCCATCCCACTTTTCAGCATCCCACTCCTTTCCAATCAATGTCCTCATATGAACAGCAAATACCCTGCAAGTTTGAGGGTGCAGTTTATGTTGTAAATCTTCTATGGGAATAATGAGACCCTGGGTCTGGTTTTTGGAGGTCTCAATTGTACACACAAATGAGATAAGATTTTCCTTCAGGGCACACATAAAACATGTACATCTTTCATAAGGTGCTTAAACTGTTAATTTGAAGCCTTCAGTTCATCCCTTTCTTTTATAATTATATCTAGCATTTCCAGGAACAATCAGCCACAATCATTATACTTTTTAAGTCTAGAAAATACTATTAACATGTCGAAAACACCATCACCCAAAGCCTTGCCTCATATAAACATACAATCAACAGAATCAAATGCTGATATTTTGCTTATGTGTGCTGTAAATTCATACCATGGGCTGTCAATGCTATCTTGATTGTTGGAAATAGTCATTCATGCCTTTGAATCCAATTAGAGTAGAAAACCAACTGTAAAAGCCCATTTTAAAATTCTGTGTCTAAAGAACCACTCCTGGCACCAAGCTGAAGAGATTTATATAAGTGTTTCACACAAACATGGGGGTGTAAGAGTCCATAATCTGTTGGGCAGGTCATGAGCTGTCCACACCAATGAAAGTCCTCAATAAACTCTCCAGGAGAGTCTATCTGGCTGAAGGGGAGAGAGAGATTTGCTCTTTGAATTCTCCTTAAAACCCTTCAGGTGATTAGATTAAGTGTCACCCAATGCAAATGACATTTCACTTAGCTGACTGCATGTGTAATCAGCACGGATACAACCAATGTGCTCATGATTTAAATCCATGAAACATCCTCACAGCAACAGATAGGCCGGTGCTTGTTTGACCAGATAAACAGGCACCATCACCTGGCCAAGTTGACAGATGAACTTTCCATCAAAAGCATGAATATAGAGTGTTTTTAGGATATCCATTTAAAGATCTATGACTTCTAAATATATAACATCCCCAGTAGGATTTCCCTGAGAAGCCTCCTGTAATCAAGCTTGTCATGACAGACACTCAGCTGGAGACACCCTACCCAGAGCAAACTGAGCCATGAATAAATCTGTACTCAGAGGGGTCCCATCCTTGACACGACATCCCCAGGGTCAGTGTCTAAAGCAGAATCTCAGCAGTAACTGGACCTCCATGGGCATCTAGTTCAGAATCAGTTGTGAGGCCAAGAAATCTTCAACAGCATTTCAGTAATTATTCTGCCTGTTGGAAGAATTAAATTGAGGCCAAAATTGAGTATAGCCTTGAATTCAAGGGGGGAAAAGCAACCAGACTCTCAGTTCTTTCAGCAATGGTGACGTTCTCACCATGACAGGAGGGGACGCTGTGGAAACACCCTGGGTTTCCTATGCTTAGGCGTATTAGGGACCATTCACTCAAAGACACCCTGACCTGGGGCACTGGGCAATGTGCTCACTGATGGAGACTTAGCAGCTGCATCCACTCTGGCCTGGCAGAGTCCCCTGAGCAATGACTTTACATTGTCTCAGCAGCTGCATTCTCCCAGGGCTCTCCCAAGGGGCAAATCCACCCTTCATATCCTCAGTCCACAGGGTGAGCTGAGCTCTAACATCAGGGCTCATGGAGGGCCAGGGCAGGCAGTGGATGGGGCAAATTTGCATGAACAGCCCCTCCTCTGGCAGAGGGTGGGAGAGAAAAGGAGGCCTGTCACAGCCCAGCTCCACTGTGGGCCCCACAGTATTGTGTCCACCATGGCCTGGAATCCTCTCCTCCTCATGCTCCTCTCCCACTGCACAGGTAGGGACAGTCCTCAGGGACTTCAGGAAGATTTACCTCAGACCTCTGGCTCAGATCTCAAGCAGCTTAGCCTGGTTCTTGCCCCAGCTCCAATGTGTGTCTGTGTTTACAGGTTCCCTCTCCCAGCCTGTGCTGACTCAGCCACCCTCCCTCTCTGCATCTTCAGGAACAACAGTCAGACTCACCTGCACCCTGAGTGGTGGTGTAAATGTTGGTGGCAAAAGCATATACTTGCACCTGCAGAAGCCAGGGAGGGCCCCCTGGTATTTCCTATAATACTACTCAGACATAATGATTCAGCAGTCATTCTCCTTTGCTAAATCCTATCTTCTCTGTATACTCCTCCTTGTATTTAAATAACATATGTACATAAAAGCAATACATTTCAAAGCATATTGCAACAATTAGTTGTAGAACAAATTTCAGTTTGGTATGGGTTACAATTCCATAATTTTAGTTTTTTATTTCTAGGTGCTCTAAGGTACTGGAAGCTAAAAGAAATATCAGTATAATGCTTCAGCACTCACACTCATTTGTCAAACTCAACTCTCCCTGTACAACTCCACCATCACTTTTGATCTTTTTCTCATTCTTTAGGGGTATTTGGGCTGCGCCTATTCAAACCTTTTCATGTTGGAAGGGGCTGCTGATAATTTGGGATAGGGGATGGAACAAGCTGATGCTCTGGAAGGGCTGGCACCTCTACATTTCAGGACCCATCTGGCTCAGGAATCCATCTTTGGTTGTAGGTTATATGGAGTTTCCTTAGAGCATGGAACCCCTGTAAAATCTTATATAATGCCCTAGGTATTCTTTAGGATTGGCAGGAATGGTTTTGGTTGGGGATTGGCAGAAATGATTTTGGTTGGGGTTTGGCAAGTTATGATAGGTAGCAATGTCTAATGGAAACATGCATAAGAGTGACCTCCTGTGTGTAGTTTCTTGACTATTTGAACTCTCTCAGCCACTGATACCTTATTTATTACACTTCTCTGCTCCTTTTGGTCAGAAAAGCATTGTCGTTCCATGGTGCCAAGACCAAGCTTATCCCTGACCTCCCCTTTATTTTTTTAAAAAAAAATTTTGTGGAACAATTTTATTTGTAAAAATGTCACTGAAATTCCCACATCTAAAAGCATATCAGTCAATTAACTGCACAGAAATAAAGTTAAGGTACTGACTAGTTCTCATTTCCCCTCTTGATAGGAGAGTCTCTCCTTCCAAATTAGTTAACACCAGAATAACAGTTCTCATTTAGCATACATAAACTACTCACAAGCAACTTTTATTTCACAAAAACAAAGCTGAACTTCATAGTTTCCTGTACATTTGAAGGGCCATTGGCAATTTATTATAAAAGCTCATTTATGCCAGGAAACCTGTTGGTCAGGAAACTTTCAAGTGAGAACATATAACAGAATTTAACGAAGTCCTCAAAAAAGGGAAGTGGTTTGCATTACCATTCTATTTTAACAGTCTTGCTATACTTAAAATTAGTGAAGGACCTTGTGCCCCTTAGAAAAGTTTTGCACTAATGCAGAATGCAGCTGGCCTTTCAAGTAAAAAAAAAGCCTATTCACAACTGGGCGGTCTTGCCAATACAATTTTTTTTAACTTTTTTCACCATATAGTATAACATATATGCAAAGCAAAAAATAAACAATCAATAGTTCTCAAAGCACCCTTCAATAAGTAGTTACAGGACAGATGCCAGAGTTTGTCATGAGCTACCATACAATCCTCTGATATTTCTCCTTCAAGCTGCTCCAGAATATATGAGGTTAGAGGGTTTAATTATTTTTTATCATCACAATTGACTTTTTTCTTCTTTATTTTGTGAAAAATAACATATACACAAAAAAACTTCAAATTTCAAGGCACAGCACCACAATTACTTGAGGTACATATTTCAGAGTTTGACATGGGTTACAATTTTAGGTTTTTACTTCTAGCTGCTCTAAAATGCTGGAGACAAAAAGAGATATCAAGTTAATGATTTGACATTCATATTCATTTGTTAAATCCTATCTTCTCTGTATAACTCCACCATCATCTTTGATGTTTCCATCACTCTCTTTAGGGTTGGTTGAGCTGTGGCTATTCTAAATTTTTCATATTGAAAGGGTCTGCCACTAATATGGGGTAGGGAGAAGGAACTATCTGATGTTCTGGAGAGGCTGGGCTAGTTTTCAGGACTAATCTAGACCAGGGACACATCTGGAGGTTATAGGTTTCTGGAAAGTTATTCTAGCGCAAGTAATCCTTGTGGAATCTTAAATACTGCCCTAGGTGTTCTTTAGGGTTAGCTGAAATGGTCCTGGTTGTGGGTTGGCAAGTTATGATAGGTAGCAATGTCTACCTGAAGCTTGCATAAGATCAACCTCCAGAATAGCTCGTTGACTCTATTTGAACTCTCTCTGCCTCTGATACTTTATTAATTACACTTCTTTTTGCCTTTTGGTCAGGATGGAATTGTTGATCCCATGGTGCCAGGTCTGGATTCATCCCTGGGAATCAACTCCCATATCACCAAGGAAACTTTCACCCCTGGATGTCATGCCCCATGAAGTGGGGAGGGCAATGATTTCACTTGCAGAGTTAGCTTAGAGAGACTGAGGCCACATATGAGTAACAAAACATCCTCCAGAAGTAACTCACAACCTTCATTCATAAGTATACACCATCATTCACCAATCCTCTTCTTTGTCAGTGCATTCTTCAGCCACCTGTATTAATTGGGCATCATGTAGAGGGCACGAAGTCTACAGGCCATCAAAATTCTCAGTTTTAGATTATTTCATTGTTCCCAGAGAAAGAAAACCAATAAACATACCCTTTACCAAATAGGGAACCTAAACCTCCTCTTAACTCTTGTCTCCCCCACTCCCTTATTTACCTCTGCTGTTGCTTTGGTAATGCTGATGGTTTCATTTTGAACATAGTTTATACCATGCAATAGCAGTTTCCCCCTGTATGTGGACTTAAATACTCTTTATACAAGAATCATATTTTTGAAGTAATTCTTATGAGAACTAAATTCATATTACTAGTGTTAATCAATGGGACACATAGGTCTATATAATTCTTTTGAATCTTGTTCATCTTCAATATGGTAATATTATTTACAGATCCACACTAGGGAACCACCTTCACTCCTATCATTTCCCTTACATTGGAGTTCAACCTTATTAGTTAATGGTTCGCCCATCTCTAGCTTCTTGGTATCTCTAAGTTCCTCATGTTCTGCCTCTGATTATACCTTTAGGCTGGTCATAAAAGTGGGATTATGCAATATTTATCCTTTTGTGTCTGGCTAACTTCACTTAGTATTATGTCCTTGCTAGCTGCTGGAATGCAATATACCAGAAACAGAATAGTTTTTAAAAAGGGGAATTTAATAAGTTGCTAGTTTACAGTTCTAAGGCTGAGAAAATGTCCCTATTAAAACAAGTCTATAGAAATGTACAATCAAAGCATCCAGGAAAAGATACCTTGGTTCAAGAAGGCCAATGAAGTTCAGGGTTTCTCTCTCAAGTGAGAAGGCACATGACAAACAGTCAGGGCTTCTCTCTCAGCTGGAAGGGCATGTGGCAAAAACGGCATCATCTGCTAGCTTTCTCTCTTGACTTCCGGTTTCATGAAGCTCCCCAGGAGGCATTTTCCTTCTTCATCTCCAAAGGTCTTTGGCTTGTGAACTTTCTGCTTCATGGGGCTGCAGCATTCTCTGCTCTGTCTGAATCTCTTTCTTCTCCAAAATGTTTCCTCTTTTATAGGACTCCAGAAACTTATTAAGACCCACCCAAATGAGTGGAGATATGTCATCACCTAATCCAGCTTAACAACCACTCCTGACTGGGTTATATCTCCAGGAAGATGATCTAATTACATGCAGTATTGAATAGGGATTATTCTGCCTTTATGAAATGAGATTTTGATTGAAACATGGCTTTTCTAGGGGACATACATCCTTTCAGACCAACACAGTCCTCAAGGCTCATCCATCTTGTTACATGCTTAAGGATGTTATTTTGTCTTACAGCTGCATAATATTTCATCATATGCATGCATCACATTTTGTTGATACGCTCATCTGCTGATGGGCATATGGCTTGTTTCAATCTTTTGGCAATTGTAAATAGTGCTGCTAAGAACATTGGTGTGCAAATGTCTGTGTGTGTCATTGCTTTCAGCTCTTCTGGGTATATATCAAGTAGTGCTATTTTTGGGTCATAGGGTGCGGTAGTCATATTCAGTTGTCAACTTGGCCAGGAGAAGGCACCTAGTTCTGTTGCTGTGGATATGAGCCAATGGTACATGAACCTCATCTGTTGCTGATTACATCTGCAGTTGGCTAGGAGGCGTGCCCACTACAATGAATGATGTTTGACTTAGTTGGCTGGTGCTTAAATGAGAGAACACAACATAACACAGCCCAAGCAGCTCAGCATACCTCATCTCAGCACTCACAGCTCAGCCCAGGCCTTTGGAAATGCAGAAAAAAATCACCCTTGGAAAGTACTACACTTACTCTTATTATTATAAATAACTCCCCTTTCAGAAACTATCTTCCAGATTTTTGACAAACAATATAAAGACTTAAGAAAATATTTTTTTACTAGACATGGGCAAAATAAAAAAAAAATAAAATAGAATACCTGCCCTGAGTAGTGAGGGCTTGACAGTAAATGTCACATGGGGTCAAGGAAGAGTCCTCCCTGGAGAGTGACATGGCCAATCACCATTAAGAGAGAAAGCTCTACTAGCAGAATGCATTTCAACAGCAAACTGTGGCAAGAACAGAGAAAAAGACTAGTTAGGAGCAGAGGTAATGACTTAAAGGTAGGGTGATGATGGTTTTTCCGAGATAAATGATATTGGAAAAGAGAAAGAAAGGTAATTTCTGATCTAATGTGTACATGCACATGACTGGGAAAACATGGAGGCTGAGTGAGTTTTGAGAGCCAGGAAAGTGAAGCATCTAATAGGAGGATGTTATTAGGTATCATATTGGGTATCTACTATGGGGTTGGGAGTTTGGATGGATTCTTATACTCCATCTCAAATAGAACATGCATAATTGTGGTTTCTTGGGGAACATATGATATTTATTATTGTGATTACCTCAGGGAATGTAAGGAATTTTTCAGGAGCTTCCAAAGTGATTTTCACATTTTGATTTTAGGTTTTCCTTTGCTTTGGAATTTTTATGCTAAGAATATACTTTTGCAGGATGGTTGATTGTGAATGCTAGATGTCATGGAAGGATTGGCTGTATTAGAATTTATGTCTTGTGAAAATGAATGTTCCAGCCATAGAAAGATTATGGAAGTAAGTTTCTGGCCCTCCTTGGGTGGTTACATCCAAAAAGGCCATCTGCAGACACAGGGGCTCTTCTGGGAGCTCTGAGAGGCCTTAGAGAGCCCTGAAGATCCAGTTTAGGGGCCAGCAGGAATCACCATGGAGCTGGACCTGAGGATGCAGTAAAGATGGGCAATGCCAGCCAGGGAGCCCCTCAATTTTCTCTAGGGCACTAGGCTTGTATGATTTACATGTGGGATCCTCCTTCCCTGGAGTGGTGCAATTGAGTAAAAGAGACATTGGGCAGCTCTGGTGCAGCTGTGGGTCCTGAGGAATAAATAGATCTTTGGAGGTGTCTCCACCATGGCCTGGACTTCCCTCCCCCTCACCTTCCTCACTCTCTGCAAAGGTGACAAACTGTCAGGAGATCAGGAGAAGGGACAGGAAGAAGACACTCTGACCCTGCCATGTTCTTCTTGTCCTGGGGATGTGACATGGAAACGACCCCAGACTCATCATCCCTCTGTATCCCTTTCCTTATTCCAGGTTCCTAAGCACAGTCTGGGGTGATTCAAGAGGCCTCAGTGTCATAGTCACTTGGAGAGACCATCACCATGACTTGCAAGGGGAGCAGATTTCTTGGAGTACTTGTCCAGGAGACCCTGACACAGAGGCCTTCTAAGTTTCAGGACTTTTCAGGTCCAGGAACCCATCAGGAGGTTATAGGTTTCTGGAAAGTTACCCTAGTGCATGGAAACTTTGTAGCATCTTATATTGTCTTAGGTGTTCTTTAGGATTGGCTGGAATGGTTTTGGTTGGGGTTTAGCAAGTCATGATAGGTAGCAATGTCTAACTGAAATCTTGCATGACAGTGGCCTCCAGAGAAGCCTCTTGACTCTATTTGAAATCTTTTAGCCACTGTAACCTTATTTGTCTTCCATCTATTCCCACTTTTGGTCAGGAAGGCATTGTTGATCCCATGGCCTTTAATCCTGTATATCTTAATGTAATACCTGGACACATTCTAGAATTAATTACCTAAAATTGAGATAATTTTAGATAATTTTGGAAGTCATCTCCCATGCCACCAGGGAGACTTTCACCCCAGGATGTAATCTTCCCCATAGGGCAGGCAATAGTTTCACTTGCAGAGTTGGGCTTAGGAAGAGTGAGACCATATCTGAGCTACAAAAGCAGTCCTCCAGAAGTAACTCTTAGGGATACCTATAGGTAGGCTAAGCCTCTTCACTAACTACATAAACTTCACAAGAATAAGCCTCAAGATTAAGGGCTCAGACTTTTGATTTGTGTGACCCTAATGTTTGACACTGTGTCGGGGTTTCCCCAGAGAATTTCCCCAGAGAAATTTAGGTTCGAATGAAATAAATATTTCTTCCTTTGGTCTCAAAGAGTAGGTGAGGCTCTAAAATATAGGCAGTTTCTTACTTACCCTGTGTTCTTAATTACCTTAATCTTGACCTGATCAGCTTCATTCTTATCTCTAGATGCCATGTTATGCATACATTCAACAGTCTCTCAAAATCCAGAAATAATAAGTTCCACTCTGTACTAAATGTTACTGTTATAAGAGCTTACAATCTAGGCCCCTATTTTCCTATAAGCATTCTCTAAAGGAGACCATACAATAATTTCTCTTTTGTTGTTGGCTGTTTTTGTCTCACTAAATGTTCAACATGTTCATTCACAATATTGTATGCTTCACAGCTTGTTCTTTCTGTAGCAACATAATATTTGGTCATATGTATACACCATCATTCAGCAATCTACTTCTCAGGCAGTGCACCCTTCAGCCACCTGCATTCATTAGGCATCATGTGTAATGCTCAAAGTCCACAGTCCATCAAAGCTCTCAATTTTAGATAATGTAATTGTTCCCAAGAGAAGGATAACCAATAAGCACACTCACCTAATAGGAAATCTAAACCTCCCCTTACTTATTGTCCCTCACCCCATTATTTACCTCTGCTGTTGCTGTGGTAGTGCTGATGGTTTCCTGTTAAACATATCCCATGGCATACAATAGCAAATTCCTTTGTACCCTGGACTTAAACACTCTTTATACATGAATCATACCTTTGAAGTAGCTCATGCAATAGTTTACGTATATTCATAATGTTAATCAGTGGGACCTATAGGTCTATTCAACCCTTTTCAATCATGTTTCCATTAATTTTAATATACTTCACTTTAATCACAGTCTATGGTTTACAAAAATTACAAATAGCTGCCATATAACCTGAGCCCTACGAGGATGAGGAGATAGCAGTAGCATATAAAATGAGAGGGGTATCTCACCAAGGATGATCCCACCCACAGGCATATCATGACCATATGTAAACAGTTCTGTGAGCAATCAATTGGAATACCCCAACTTGAACCCTCATTAATGTCCCCACCTCCTTTTTTCCCAATCCCATACAACAACCCTAAATTCTCAATGTCTCAGAGGGACAGGTTTGAGTGTTGTCTCCTGTCTCTCTGTGAGTCAACCTTGCAATAGTACTTTTTCTTTTCTCAAAGTCCTGAAATCATAGTATTGGCCTCTGTGTGCATTGGGCTGTAAGCCCTTAATTGTAACACATCCCAGTGTGCATGGAAGGCAATGGTCCAGGAACTCTGACTCAGAAGGACTGACATTGGTCATATAGAGTCCTGATTAAGAGGACTTATGAACAAAGCTATTCTGAGTCCCAAATCATCCTGCACAAGAATGTACCTAGCTGTGGGGCTGACAAAACTTACCTGACTAATAGGAAGGAAAGAAATGTAACAAAAGAAAGCATCTGTGACTAAGAGAGTTAAAATGGGGTCAAGAGGCTATTCTAGAGGCTGCTATCAATGAAGCTTCAATGAGATATTACTGATTGCCATGGTTTGCCAAGCCCTGGCCAACATCATTTCTATTAGCTCTGAAGAAAACCTAGGGCTCTGTTCTAGTTTGTTAGATGCTGCAATGCAATATACCAGGAATGGAATGGCTTTTTAAAAGGGGAATTTAATAAGGTGCTAGTTTATAGTTCTAAGGCCGCAATTAAACAAGTCCATAGAAATGTCCAATCAAAGGCATCCAGTGAAAGATATCTTGGTTCAAGAAGTTCAGTGAAGTTTGGGGTTTCTCTCTCAGCTGGAAGGGCACAAGGTGAACATAGCATCATCTACAAGCTTTCTCTTCTGGCTTCCTGTTTCCCTCTTCATTTCCAAAGGTCACTAACTGGTGAACTCTCTGCTTCTCATGGCTACATCATTCTTCTCTGCTCTCTCTGAATTTTCATCTTTCTCCAAAATGTTTCCTCTTTTATAAGATTTCAGTAAAGTAATTAAGACCCACCTAAAATGGGTGGGGACACATCTCCACCTAATTCAGTGTAAGAACCACTTCTGATTGAATCATATCTCAAGAGAGATGATCTACTTAAAGTTTCAAACATACAGTAATGACTGTGGATTAGAAGAAATGGCTGCCTTTACAAAGTGGGGTTAGGATTACAACGTGGCTTTTCTAGGGCACCTACATCCTTTCAAACTGGCACAGGTTCTACCTGTGAATCTACAAAAGTTTCATGTACAAAGTATACTTTCCCAAAACCTATATCCTCCATATGATTCCTAGGCCAGGTGAGTCCTGAAAGCCAGAGGGCCCAGCCTCTCCAAGAATATCAACTAATTCCATCCTCCATCATATATTGTTGACACCAATTCTCAACAAGAAAACCTTAGAATGGGAGTAGCCCCAAGAGCCCTAAGGATTGGGAGAAGGATCAAAAGAGAAGGAAGACTTATATCAGAGATGACAGGATTTAACAAATGTGCATGCATACTGAATCATTATATTGATATTTGTTTTAGTCTCCAGCATGTTGGAGCAGCTAGAAGGAAAAACTTGAAATTGTGGGATTGTAACCCAATAACAAATCTTAAAATCCTTTTAAAAACTATTGCTAAAATGTAATTTAAAATGTGTTACTTTTTTGTATATATGTTACATTACACAATAAAAACATTTCCAAAAATGAAAAAAAAAAGGGAAAAAGAATGTCCTTGCCAGTATCAGTTATGACAGCCCTATTGTGGAAATAACCCATGTGTTCTTCAAATGGTAAATGGTGAACGCATCAGCATGTTCATAAACAAGAGCTTATTCAGACATTGGATGGAATAGCTTACTGACACATGCTGCCTGTGGACGAATGTTGAAAATATGATAACTAAAAAGAGTCATGCACAAAAAGCCACACATTTTCTGGGTCCATAGAGAGAAATCTATTCAGAGAGAAAGTAGAGAAGTGGTTGCCTGTGTCTGCACAGAAGTGTGACGAGTCATTATTGTTTTGGAGTTAGAGAGAAGTGATGATTCTACAACCTTAGGTATATGCTAATTTCACTAAAGGTAATGTATTAAAAGGGTGAATTTTATAATATATGCATTATTTCTCAGTTTAGAAAATATATATTCTAGCATGCTGCTGAGTCCTAGGAGAGACTGAACCATTGTACCTGGGTTGTCACTACCCAGGTGCCTAGAGAGGCACCTGATTATCTGGACCCCTTGGGGAACCTGAGTTCAGGCCCCAGGACAGCTCCAGGTGAACCCAGATGAGATGGCTGAGGTGGGGTTTGGAGTTACGAAGAGGGAGACTGTGAAGCATTAAGTCCCACCCCTTCCCAACTTTCCTCCACTAGGCTTCCTGCCTGGAGAGTGGGAAGGTATGAATTTGACTTACTGAATGAACTAGAAACTAAGGGCTTCAAGAAGCCCAAGGAAAGACCTGCCTGAGGGTGTCCTCCCATCAGTGCTGTTCCCCACATGGACACCAGATGGCGCTGTGGGTAAGGCCTTGCGAATGTGAACACAGCTGGGACATGGTTCTCTGGGCCAATTACCACACAGTCCCTGATGGGAAACCTCACTCTCAGCTGTAAACTGGCAAGGTGCTGAGTCCTCCAGGGAGTGTGCCCACTTGCCTGAAAGCCACACCCTGCACAGGGACTTAGGGGCTATAATGAGAGCTGGGGAGGCTGACCCTGAGGAGGGTCATCTTGGAAAGCACAGCTCTGGGGGTGTCTCAACCGTGGCCTGGACCCCTCTCCTGCTCACCCTGCTGGCTCACTGCACAGGTCTGGGGTGCTTCCCTGCCATGGGGTGGGGACAGGAAATAGAGAACCTACCTGTCCCATCTCCTCTCCTGACTGTGGGTTTTCTCACCTCTTTTTCAGGAGCCATTTCCCAAGTTGTGTTGACTCAGGAACCATCACTGTCCACCTCCCCTGGAGGGACAGTCACACTCGCATGTGGCTCCAGTGGTGAGGCCAACACCACCAGTAACCATACAGCTGGGTCCAACAGAAACCCTACCAGGCTCCCCAGGCTCTGATATGAAACATAAAATTTGAGAGAAGTATTGAAGGAGAAGGAGGAGTTATACCAGAAAAGATGAGATTTAACAGATGAGTATGAATACTGAATCATTTTCTTGACATTTCTCTTGGTCTCCAGTGTTGGAGCAGCTAGAAGGAAAAGCCAGAAATTGTGGAATTGTAGCCCAATAACAAAACTTGAAATCCATTTTAAAACCATTGTTAAAATGTAACTTGCAATGCATTACTTTTTTGTATATATGTTACATGTCACAGTAAAAAAAATTTCTGAAAATGAAAAAAAAAGCATCCCTTACAGTACCATCTATAACAGCCCTAGTGTGGAAATAATCCACATGTCCTTCAAATAATGAATGGTGAACACATTGGCTTATCTGTAAACAGGAGCTTATTCAGCCATCAGATGAAATGGTTTACTGATGCATGCTCCCTGTGGATGAATGTTGATAATATTATGATAACTAAAAGATTCATGCACAAAAAATGCACATTTTCTGTGTCCATAAAAAGAAATCCATTCTGAAAGAAATAGAGAAGTGGTTGCCTGTGTCTGTAGAGAAGTGTGACCAGCCATTATTGTTTTGGAGTTAGAGAGAAGTGATGATTCTACAACCTTGTGAATATACTAAAAGGGTGATTTTTATGATATAGGAATTATTCCTCAGTTTTAAAAAATGCATTCTAGGATGCATTTTGTAATACTATAAACTGAAGGTCTGAGGAGCAGCTGAGGATTCCCAAGGGAAGACCTGCCTGACAGTGTCCTACCATCAGTGCTGTTCCCACATGGATACCAGATGGCACCGTGGGCCAGGACCTGGGAAAGGGAGCACAGCTGGGACTTGGTCTTGGGGGTTCATTAACACATGGTCCCTGTTGGGAAGCCTCACCATCAACTGCAAATTGGCAAGGTACTGAGTCCTCTAGGGAGGGAACTCATTTGCATGAAAGCTCCACCCTGCACACAGACCTAGGGTTATAATGAGAGCTGGGAAGGCTGACTTTGGGTGAGTCATCTTGGAAGGCACAGCCCTGGGGTGTCTCCACCATGGTCTGGACCCCTCTCCTGCTCACCCTGCTGGCTCACTGCACAAGTCAGGAGGGGCTTCCCTGTCATGGGGTGGGGACAGGCAACACAGAACCTGCCTGGCCCCATCTCCTCTCCTGACCATGGGGTCTCTCTTCTGTTTCTAGGAGCCATTTCCCAGGCTTGTGGTGACTCAGGAAACTTCACTGTCCACCTCTCCTGGAGGGACAGTCACAATCACCTGTGGCTCCAGTGCTGGGGCTGTCACCACCAGTAACTATGCCAGCTGGGTCCAACAGAAACCCTACCAGGCTCCCCGGGGTCTGATGGGGTCATGAGCAGTAGGTACCCAGGGGTCCCTGCCTGGTTCTCAGGCTCCCTGCTTGGGGACAAAGCCACCCTCACCATCACAGGGGCCCAGCCTGAGGAAGAGGCTGAGTATTACTGTGCTCTGTGTTACAGCAACCTTTTCCACAGTGACAGATGTCAGTGGGAAAGTGAGACAAAAACCACTGGCTCTGTCTTGGCCCTTGGCTTCTGGGTGCCTCTCTATTCTGTGGGCAATCTTAACACAAGTCCTTGGAAATGTGTCTGGAATTTAAGAAGGATGTGAGTCTGATTTGCATAAGCAAACTATAGCAGAGAGCCACTGAGATTCCCCCTCCATTGAACTCCACAGCACCCATGGGTGCTCTTCTCCTTGAGTGTAGGCTCTACTGAATGGCTATCCTCTAACATATTCAATACAGCAGGAGTGATGGTGAGTCACTTCTGAGACCAGATTATGAAAAGACTGGGCTCTTTCCTGGTGACTCTTTTGTTGTCTCCTGCATCACTAGCCCTGGGGGACCCTGTCTACCTTGTTCTCACCACCCTATGGAGAAGCTACATCTCCACCCTATGGTGGAGCTAAAGAGGGAGCTTGGAATCCACCCTCACCCCCAGCCAAGCCTTTGTATGGGTGTAGCCCCTCTGAGAGCTCCCCCACAACTCAATGAGAGCCCTTGAGTGAGAGACACCCAGCTAAGTCACCCCTCAATTCCTGATGCTCAGAAAATCTGTGATAATAAATGTGTGTTGTTTTAAACTCCATTTAGGATAATTTGTTATACAGCAATGGATAGTTAATAAAGATGGTCACTGTGAAGAGAGAGACTGAGGCACTTGGGCACATGCAGCATCTCCACAGGGACACCCAGGAGCCCCTACTCATCAGCATTAAAGGACTGGCTCATGACCTCCCTCATGAGGGACTCCCAGGCCTGAGGCCAGACATCTCCTGCAGTAAGAGAGTTGGTTTGGCAGTGCCATGGGGGGCATGTCTTCCATAAGTGTTGACAGAAGATGACGTTTCCCTGCTTTTTTATCTTAGGAGAAAGAAATGCATTCACAAATCTTTTACACAGGATGGTGATTTGAGACCCAACTAGCCTGTTCAGTGTCTGGATTAGAATTGAAGTAGAGGTGAATAAAAGCAGGGATGGACAATCAATGACAGAGTCTGCGATCTGGAGCCCCATCTAACAAAGGAGTTAAGGTGACATCTTTATTGAGGTGTGCAGAATATTCAGTATAAACAAATATGTAGAATGGGTCTTAAGTTTCTAATTTTCCCCTTTCAAACACACATGTGTATCACATACAATACATGCATGTGCACACGTACACACATACACATTCTATTTACAGTTCGTGGATGCACTTTGGGCTGAGAAAGTCAGCATTTCATTCTGGATTATCAGTTCCTGATATTTGAGTTATGCTGGCTTCTAACAATCAGTTGACGGATGTATTAGTTAGGGTTCTCTAGAGAAACAGAATCAACAGGGAACACTTGCAAATATAAAATTTATGAAAGTGTCTCACGTGACCGTAGGAACGCAGAGTCCAAAATCCACAGGGCAGGCTGCGAAGCCGATGACTCCAATGGATGGCCTGGATGAACTCCACAGGAGAGGCTCACCAGCCAAAGCAGGAATGGAACCTGTCTCCTCTGAGTCCTCCTTAAAAGGCTTCCCATGATCGCATTTAGCATCACTAATTGCAGAAGACACTCCCCCTTGGCTGATTACAAATGGAATCAGCTGTGGATGTAGCTGATGTGATCATGACCTAATCCTATGAAATGTCCTCATTGCAACAGACAGGCCAGCGCTTGCCCAATCAGATGAACAGGTACCACAACTTGGCCAAGTTGACACCTGTCCATAACCATGACAACAGACTTCCTATTATTTTCTTTACAGTGGACTTTCTGAGCCTGTTTGAGAGTGGTTTCTTCTCCCCGTGAGTATATATATATGGATGCTTTTGCTCTGACTTTGTAATCACATTTTGGTGCAGATTGAGGATCATCATGGAAATGAATATATCAATGCTGCTTCATTTATTTATTAGTATGTGAGTCTAGTTTACATTCTCAAGAAATATTCCTCAAATATCAGATTTTCAAAGCTACACCAATTAGATACACTCAAACATCATTAAATATTACAGAAATGGGGAATATCCTGATATTCACATGAATGTAAAACAATAGAAACCTCTAATAATCAAAGACATGTATTCTCCTCATCATTTAATTCCTTTGACAAATATAAATTTTTGAGGACATAATTAATAATTTTTCCAGGAAAATCAGCATAAACAATGCACAATGGAAACTGGGTCTCCAAGAACAAGCATTGGTGTTTTCCTATTAATTCATTAGTAGATAGGTTTATTCAAATGTATGAAATGTACCTTTTTGAGTAGCCACTTCAGTGATTTTAATATATATGTCAAGTTGAAAATTCACCTCCACAATCAGGATATAGGACATTTACCTCACCCCAAAACATGCCCCATTGCAGTCAATCAATTCCCCTCATCTCCTAGCAATGACAAATCTATTTTCTTTTGCTATAGTTTTCCTTTTCTAGAATTATACTCATTGTATCCTTCTGTGTTTGGCTTCTTAACATATACATTTGAGTTCTATCCATCTTGTCAGAAAATTTTGACTTATCTTCCAGTACAGAATTCCACTATGTGAATGTACCACAAATCATTTATTCATTACCAATATAAGCATTTGAGTGATTTCTAGGTTTGCCTATTTTGGATAAGCTGCTATGATCATGTATGTGCTGGTTTAAATCTATTGTGTACCCCAGAAAAGTCATGTGTTAATCTTGATCCAATCTTGTAGGAGCAATCCTGATTCAGTACTGTAGATTGGAATCTTTTGATTAGTTTTCTCCAGGGTGATGTGAAGCACCCAATTGTGGGTATCAGTCCATTATATGGAGATGTGATGCACCTTTTCCTGGTAGGTCTTGACTAGCTTACTGGAATCCTTTCAAAGAGGAAATGATTGGGAAAGAGTCAGAAATGAGAGAAATAGTAGCCAGAGTTGAGAAGAACTCCACAGAAGAGCTGACACAGATGTGGACACATGGAGAGCAGAGGCATGGATGTTTGCAGATGCTTGGGCCCCAATGGACATCACTATGAGATGTTAACAAGCTGGAACCCAGAGAGAGCCAAGAGACGTGAAGAGATGAAAGCCATCCCCAGAGAAGTAAAGTGAGGAACATCCACATGGACAGATACTGAAATTCATGGAGTCCAGGAAGAAGGGACCAGCAGATGCCAGCCACATGACTTCCTAGCTGACAGAGGTGTTCCTGACCCCTCGGCCTTCCTGGAGCGTAGGTGACCTCTTGTTGGTGTCTTAATTTGAACACTTTCACTTCATTAGAATTGCAAACTTGTAACTTATTAAATTCCCCTTTTTGAAAGTCATTCCCATTCTGGTATTCTGCAGCCTGCAAACTAACACAAAACATGAAAAGTTTTTTAGTGAACATGTCTTTATTACTGTAAATTCATTAAGAGTGGGATACTAGTTTGTATGGTAGTGATAAGTTTATGTTCGTAAGAAATGACAAAACAGTTTTCAAAAAGGTGTCTCATGTTTTGCATCCTTCCCAGAAATATATATGGGATCCTAGTTGCCTGCATCCTTGTCAGCCCTCTATTGTGAGTCTCTCAAATTTTAGGCATTCTAGTGACATTAGCTCATTGAGGTTTTGATTTGCAATTTAACCTTATCAACAGCTTCAGTATCCCCCAAGTAACATAAACAGTTTAATTATGAAGCTCTCCAGTGTCCCTCCCAATGCCCAACCAACTCCAAGGCATCTTTTGTTATAGCTATCTTTTATTATTTTGTGTCTGGAGTAATATGACTAAGTCTCTCTCTCTCCTTTCTTTCTCTCTTTCTTTCTTTCTTTCTCTTTCTTTTTCCTTCCTTCCTTCCTTCCTTCCTTCCTTCCTTCCTTCCTTCCTTCCTTCCTTCCTTCCTTCCTTCCTTCCTTCCTTCCTTCCCTCCTTCTTTCCTTCCCTCCTTCCTTCCTTTCTTTCTTTTCTTTCTCTCTCTTTCATCACTTCTTCCCTTCTTGCTTCTTTGTCTTTCTTCCTTCATTATCTTTTTTTTCCCCTCTCCCTTTCTCCCCCTTCCTTCTTTTCTCCCTTCATGTTAGAAAGAACACCATACCTGAAGGAGAACAAGTGCACATCCAATCGTGGAGGAGAAATAATTTATTCATGATCGTGCAAGAATGAGTGTCTAGCCAAACACAAAATGGTGGCTCACATGCCACAGAATAGAATGCCAAGACAGTTATATTTGTGCCTGACCCACAGTCCCTCCACTGATTGAATACTCCAGAGGTTACAGCCTATCTGGGAAACCTAAGTAATTTGAACTCCCCACCAAAGTTTCCCCCTTTGATTATGTTTCACATTTTTAATGACCCTGGTTATTAAGGATTTGGCTCCAGTTCTAAGCTTGCATCAGAGCCCCTCCCATTTCCCTTCTGGCATCACCTTTGTGAAAGATAAACTTAAAATTTGATTCTTACAAGTCCCCTTTCTTTCTTTTCAAGTCTTTAGTTTTCACATTTAAGACTCTTCTTCAAATCAGATAAAAGTCTTTTACATTCTTTCTCATAGGGATTTTTCTTTTTAAGGGGATTTTTGATGAGTATCTGAATTAACCCTTTGGCACCTGGGATGATGCAACACCTAAGTACTGTGAGTACATCAGCTATGATGATTAAGGAAGTTAGCATGGACACTGCCACCCTTTTCCATTCCCCAAGCTAGTCTTTCTAATAATCTCATGAGGGGTCATCAATGCCTGGATTTGTCTTCAGATAAAGCCCTCAGACCTTGGAAATCTTTGATGATAGTTCCATTTGGGGCTGTATTATTGGAGATAAGTGTACAACAATACTTCCAACCATAAAACAAATACCTCCTTTTTCAGCTAACATAATGTTTAGGGCCATCCTATTCTCATAGGTCATTTGGCCAGAAACATCCAACTGTTTTGCTATTTCTTGAACTGCATCCTTTGCTGATTAATCCAATTCACATTTCTGCTGATTCAGCGGAATTAGGATGACTCAAATTCTACAGGTACTTTTAGACTTAAACTCATCTGAGATTTGCCTTGGCACCCCTATACTATCTAAATCAACTTGATCCTCCTCCTTTTCAAAGGCCAGGATGAATGGGATGGCCAATTGGACCAAAGCACATGTCCCTTTCCATTTCAGAGTATGCCCTTGCCACAACACCACTAAAGGTCTGCTCATGGTGTGGTTACACTGGAGAAATTGCCAGTAGTATCCTCACTCACATCCCACATTTGGGTATGGGAGACCATGGTCCCAAGGTCCTGGAGCCCTTCTTCCCATCTAGAGAGACAGGGTGAATGGTTTCCTGAACCAAGGCAAGAAGCCAATATGGCCTTGACTTTTCTGTTCTTGACTGGAGGGAAAAGAGAGGACAGTGTACTACAATTTTCACCAGGAGTAGTATTCTGAAAAAGGAGTACCATGCACTTGAACTCCTTTTCATGTCCCTCCATACCTATTGGGAAGGGCATGACAAGAACAGTGGGTCAGCTTATTGTGTAAGCCTAACAGTTGCTTTTGTCTAGACTATGGACTGTATATTTGATCCATTCCACTCAGACATTTGTACCTCTGCACCCTGTTCTTGCCCTAATGGTTTGCTCCAAGGTTTCTGTCCTGTCCAGTCTGACAACTTTGGGATCATTCTGTATTAGGGAACTAACCCTTAGCTGTGTGTCCTTTGGTGCTATTGAAGGGCCAATCAAAAAGGGCATTATAGGTGTCAGAGAGAGGACCTGCATCCAGAATCTTCCCAGAGACTCCCCTCCAGTAATTTATTACAGGCTCTGGACACAGGTACCCATTTCCCCAGTTTAGTCATCACTGACTCATCAAGTTTCTGCAGTGCACTACCTGGCAAGTATTAAATTGCACAGTTTGGGGATCTAAACCTTCAGCTACACTCACCACCAACTTGACAGGACTTACTGTGTCCCCACTTTGGAGCATTGTGACTATTATAATTCTTATCACTTTTAGATTGGGTCTCAGATCCCTCATCTGTTCTTTGACCAGTGTCACTATTAATTATATTAGGTTAAAATATGGATTCCAAACCCCAAATCTGAAAAACCTCTTTGTCACCTGTTCTAGTTTGCTAGCTGCTGTAATGCAATATACCAGAAACAGAATGACTTTTAAAAAGGGAAATTTAATAAGTTACTAGTTTACAGTTCTAAGGCTGAGAAAATGTCCCAATTAAAACAAGTCTATAGAAATGTCCAATCTAAACTATCCAGGGAAAGATACCTTGGTTCAAGAAGGCCGATGAAGGTCAGGGTTTCTCTCTCAAGTGGGAGGGCACATGGAAGCACAGTCAGAGTGTCTCATCTGGAATTGCACATGGTGAACATGGTCATGGTTCCTCTCTTATCTGGAAGGGCACATGGTGAACACAGCATCATCTGCTAGCTTCTTTTCCTGGCTTCCTGTTTCATGAAGCTCCCCGGGAGGCATTTTCCTTCTTCATCTCCAAAGGTCACTGGCTGGTGGGCTCTGCTTCTCATGGCCATGTCGTTCTGCTCTGTTCTCTCTGAATCTCTTTCATTTTCCAAAATGTTTCCTCTTTTATAGGACTCCAGAATCTTATCAAGACCCACCCAAATGGGTGGAGACATGTCATCATCTAATCCAGTTTAGCAACCACACTTGATTAAATCACACCTCTAGGGATATGATCTGATTACAGTTTCAAATATACAGTATTGAGTAGGGATTTTTCTACCTTTATGAAATGGGATTTTGATTAAAACATGGCTTTTCTAGGGGACATGCTTCCTTTCAAACCAGCACATCACCCAATGATTGTCTCTTTAATATAATTTTTAAAGGGTCCAAAGTTGAAGTTATTTCCCAGGAATCAAACTCATCATCTGGCTCAGATACTAGTCCTTTCACTCACATACAGTAGGTCCAGCCCATCTCTACTGTCCAGATGTCAGTCTCAGTCATCAACAGAACTTAATGGGGTCCTTCCTAGGATGGTTGGAGTTTGGACTCTTTCCACAATTTGATGTGAACTCAACTGCCAGACTGGTGTTGATGGACAGAAAATTCAAGAGGCACAGTCTGGGCCAGCAAACCATGGTGCCTGAGGACTAGAAAAGGCAAGACAAAGAGTATTTCATAAGGGACAATCTCTGATTCTTTCCTAAGGCAGTTCTAATTCTTAGCAGATCTATGGGAAGACACTTAGTCCAAGGTAACTTGGTTTGTAAGACCAGTTTAGAAAGATGCTTTTAAAGCTTGAATCATTCTTTCCACCCTTCCCAAGAATGGTAGAAACCAGGGTGTGTGAAAATTCCATGCAATGCCTAAGCTTCACATAACACCTCACAGTAGATGGGAGGTAAAGTGGCTACCAGTGCCAGAATCAACACCTCTACCAATTCATAATGGGAAACAATTTGTTCAAGGATAATTATGGAAGTTTCCAATTCTGTAGCTGAGACCAGAGGATATGCCTCCACCCACCCTGTTAGATGGTCTACAAAAACCAGAATATATTTTAGTGATTCCACTGGAGGCATCTCAGTGTAATCAACTTGAATGCTTTGAAGTAGCCTGAAGCCTGGTAACTTCCCCCTTGTACCTGTTACCTTAGACCTTTTTATTGATCTTTTGGCAAATTATGCACCACTCACAAGTTTGTTTAGCTATGGTGTAGAGACTTACCCACCCAAAATGTTTAAGAACGAGGCCACAAATGGCCTGTACTCCCCAGTGAATTCCCTGATGTAAGACTACTAATATTGTCTTCATTACCTGTTTATTCAACATCTGCCTGCCATCCAGGAGGACCCATCTTCCCTGAATGTCTGGGCTTGCTCCCAAATGTTCCAGTTCCTTTACTTGCTTCTCAGAGAATAAAAGGACCTCAAATTCTCTAGGAATGGAGGGAATTAGGACAATTAACTTCAACGGGGAGCAAAAGAAAGCTTCCTTAGTCTTTTCATCTGTCAACTTGTTGCCCTTTGCCTCAAAGGTATGGCCTTTCTGGTGTCTCTTTATATGAGCCACTGATATTTCCCTTGGTAAGAGTAGATTAATTAATACTTGTTTTATTAATTCTCCATGGACTAATTCCTTTCCCTTGTTATCAATTTGTCCCCTTTCTTCTCAGATTTTTCCAAAGGTGTGGACTATCCCAAAGGCATACTTAGAATCAGTGCAGACTGTACCATCTTTTCTTCTGATAATTTGAAGGTTTGGTTTAATGCACACAACTCACAAGTTTGTGTTGACCAATCATTGGGTAATCGACTAGCTTCCCTTACTTCATCCACAATTGCATAACCATTGTACCTCTTTTCCCCAAGGACCCTAGAAGACCTATCTATGAACAATTTTTCCCCCTGAATGTAAGAGGAGATCTCCCAGGTCAGGCCAACCTTGGGTTTGTCCAAACAGTCATGTCCAAAAGCTTCCATCTGGCCAGGTCTTTCCAAAGAAAGGTTGCTGGTTTCAAGCTATTGTCTATGGTCAAAACCAAGTCATCCTTCTCCATTAAGATTGTCTCATACTTCAGAATTTGGAAATAAGTCAGCCATCTCCCTGCCTTTTGGAATAAAATGGTCCTGACCTGATAAGGGGTGCTGACCACTAATTCCCCTCCTAAGGTGAGTTTCCTACTTTCTTCTACTCAGAGAGTGGTTTCCACAATATCCTGAATGCACCCAGGCCATGCTCTGGAGACAGGATCCAAAAGTTTAGAGAGGAAGGCTATGGGTCTCCTTTGGCTTCCCCAGGTTTAGGTTAGTACCCCTAATGCTGTTCCTTTATCTACTGTAACAAGTAGATGGAAAGATTTCCCAAGGGAAGGGAGAGCTAGAACAGGAGCCTGTACTAGTGCCTGTTTGAGCCCTTCTAAGGCCTCTACTTCCCCCTCCCTCCATTCTAATTTGTCAGGCTCTTCCTCTAACAGCTTTTGGTATAACCCTTTAGTTTGAGAGGTGTAAAAATTTATCCACAACCTACAATACCCAACTAATCCTAAGAATTTCCTTAGTTTCTGCTTTGTATGGGGAAAAGGCAATCCAGTTATGGCCTGAATCCTCTCTGGATTTATTCTTCTTTTTCCTTCACTTATGAGATGGCCTAAGTATTTAACTTCCCTTTCCACTAACTGTGTGTGTCCCCCCCCCCCTTTTTTTAGCATGGGCAGGCACTGGGAAATGAATCTGGGTTTCTGGTATGGCAGGTGAGAACTCTGCCTGCTGAGCCATGGTGGCTTGCCTCTGGTTATTTTTTTTGATACCGTTAGCCCTTGGTCCCCTAGGAAATTCAACAGGTCCTTTGTAGCCTGGGCAGCGCCCTGTTTTTCTTTACCCAATATTAACAGATCATTTATGCACTGTAAAATGGTAATTTCAGATGGGATCAAAAACCTTTCCAACACTTTTTTTAATTCCTGCTCAAAGATACTGGGGGACTCTGTGAAGCCCTGGGGAAGGATGGTCCACCTATATTGTTTCCTCCTTCCAGTGAAGAGATTTTCCCATTCACAGTCAAATAAGTCCATACTCTGCAGGTCAAGAGGGCAGGCCCAAAAGACATCTTTCAGATCTACTACACTGAAACACTTATGACGGTAGGGAATTCTACTCAGGAGGATATGAGGGTTAGGGACAATGGGGTGTCTAACTTGAACAATTCATCTGATGGTTCTCACGTCCTGTACCTTCCTCCAACTGCCATTTGCTTTCTGAATGGGAAGAATGGGAATATTGAAAGGGGACTACAGTTTCCAATGGCTCATCTCAAAGGAGACTTTCAATGATGGTCTGAAGTCTTTGTCTCCCCTTCAATGGGATAGGATACTGTCTTTGAAAAATCACCTCACCTGCTTTTTTCATTTTAATTTTTATAGGGGGAACTTGTAACTCCACCCATTTCCCTCCCTCACTCATAATTTTTCTTGGATGTTTTTCTTATCTACCTCAGTAAGCAAGGCTAAGACAACTTCTATTTGGCCATCCCTTACCTCCAGGTCCAGCCCCATAGGTGCTATCAGGTCTTTTCCCAATAAATTACTCCCAACTTCTGGGATGTATAACAAGGTACTTATAACTTGTTTCCCTTCCCAATAGATATTAGTGGGTTTGAAAACGGAGACTTTAAATCCTTCCCATTTTACTCCTGAAACTGTGAGGGAGCTACCAGAGAATTCAGTCCCTTTTGGGATTTTTTCACAGAAGATTGAGCTGCCCCAGTATCTACCAGAAGATGATTTCTTCCTGATATGGGCCGACCTTCAGAATTACCAAAGCCTACCAGTGGGCTCTTGAGATAAGGAGACTCTGACTTCTTTAATCTTCAAAATTCATCAGGGATATCACCCACACTTTCTTCTTTAAACTCAGGCACGCCCCACTTTTGGTAATTTTAATTAATTTAATTTAATTAAACATTTAAACATTAAAATTTAATTTAATTTAATTAATTAAACATTTTTAAACATAACAACAAAGAAACACAAACATTCTTAATATATGATCATTCCATTCTACATATATAATCGGCAATTCACAATATCATCATATAGTTGCATATTCATCATCATGATCATTTCTTAGAACATTTGCATTGATTCAGAAAAAGAAATAAAAAGACAACAGAAAAAAATTCATGCATGCCATACTCCTTACCCGTCCCTTTCGTTGATCACTAGCATTCCAATCTACTGAATTTATTTTAACATTTGTTCCCCCTATTATTTATTTATTTTTAATCTGTATATTTACTTGTCTGTCAAAAAGGTAGATAAAAGGAGCATCAGACACAAGGTTTTCACAATCACACAGTCACCTTGTGAAAGTTATATCATTATATAATCATCTTCAAGAAACATGGCTACTGGAACACAGCTCTACATTTTCAGGCAGTTCCCTCCAGCCTCTCTGTTATGCCTTAACTAAAAAGGTGATGTATATTTAATGCATAAGAATATCCTCCAGGATAACCTCTCAACTCTGTTTGGAATCTGTCAGCCATTGACACTTTATTTTGCCCCATTTCTCTCTTCCCCCTTTCAGGTAGAGAAGCTTTTCTCAATCCCTTAATGCTGAATCCCAACTCATTCTAGGATTTCTGTTACCAGGAAGGTCCACACCCCTGGGAGTCATTTTCCACATAGAGAGGGGGAGGATGATGAGTTTGCCTGTCATGTTGGCTGAGAGAGAGAGGTCAGGCACTCCCTTTTAAAATAAGCAGGTTTCCCACAGTGATAACACCCTGCTGAGTCCCATGCCCTCCTCTGTCCTTTGTTTCCTCTGGCCCAGAGTCTTTCTCTATCTTGCCTCTGCCTGTCTCCTCCCTGCTTTAACTCTAATCTCTTCTTGACCATGTGGTTGACCATGCTTAGCATGACTTTAGCTTTCTGCTTCTGTCTTTTCTCTTTCCTTCTCAAAAATGCTTCTGGGACTCTCAATAGCTCTTCCAATGGTTTATCCATCCACCCATCTATATTTTGGATCTTTTTCTGACTGTTATTCCAAAGACCCCTTCACATAGCTGACCTTAGGCCACAGGGCTATTCGCGTCTATTCCTCAGTATTTCCTTGCCTGGTCCATCAACCTTTGTAGATAAGCAGAAGGTGTTTCATCTTTTTTCTTGGGCCACCTCAAAGGCCTTATTTAAGTTCTGAGATTTGGGTCCTGCCAACTTTATCCCTTGTATAATGAGGTCTCTATGATCTCTCATTCGTGTCCTGTCCTCCTGATCATTATTATCCCAACTGGTATCTACATTAGGGAATTTCTGCTCTGCTGCCATTACCTCTTGTCCAGGTGGGTGCTGTCTCTCCCATTCTCCCATAGATGCCCTCCCCATCATTTCCTTTTCTTCCCCTGTGAAGAGGATATTCAGAATGGACATATGTTCAGACAAGGTATACAAGCTGTGTTCTAAAAATCGATCCAGTTGTTTGGCTATCCCTCCTGGTTCATCCATTAATGATCTCATTTCTTTCTTAAATTTCCTCACTTCTGTACTTGTCAAGGGGGCATTTACATAACTGGTTCCCCCTAGCTCAATAGGTACTTCTCTCAGAGGGTATAGAGACTCAACAGGCCTATGTTCCCTCACCCTTTTTCCCTCAGGAGCCTCCAGAAATGGAAAATCCCATATATGTTTCTTACATTGTTCCAACTCCTTCCTCAATGGTGGGTGGGGTGTCATGGGTAGAGCAGTTGGCCCTGATTGTCGCTTCTCCTTCCCAGGGAGGGGGTTGATGCAGGTTAGTTTTATTGGGCCTACAGAGTCCAACAGTTCCTGGCCCAGGGGAAGAGCATATGGAAGGTGAAGGCTCAAGAAAGGATCACAGGCTTTAGCTTTTAAAGATTTAGCTTCTGGCTCTAGGGCTACCTTTACAGGATAAACAGGAGTCCCCCTTCCCTTTAGCCAACACATGGCATAATCTGACTCATCTTTAGAGGAGGGCTTCTTTTCATTAACACTGAGCATGAGGTTAGCACAAATCAAACCTCATCTGCCCTGTATTTTGTCTAGAATATATCAGGCATTGCAATGCTTTCTTTGGTCCAAATTTAACAATATTTAACCATTTTTTCTTTGTTTTTCCCCTTTGTTTGATCATTATCAGCCCAATATTTTTAACATTATTCCCAATGGACTGTCTAGGAGAATGTCCCCAGGGCCTCTACTGACACCCCTTCCCTTTTCTCCTGGCTGGCTGGATGCCTCTATTCCTCATCCTGAATCTTTCTTAGGTTCCTTTCCTTCAGCACCATTTCACTTCATCCTTCTCCAACAGCCTTTTCCTCAGGGAGGTGGTTTGGGACTCAGCACTTTCTTTGCACATCTCAGACACACACACTCCACCTCAGAATGATCAGGATCCCTCCCAACCACCAAGGCAATACTTAGGAGTTGTTTTCTTACCTTGGTCCTTGCAGAGTTTCCTGGTCACTATGAGGAAGCCCTTCCTCTTTCTCATCCACAATCAGTGGATCCAAACATCTGGTCTCAGGACTTTCTGGCCATCAGAAGTGGGCCCCCAGTGGCAGTGTTTGAGACCACTTAATCAATGGAGCATGCTTTCTTGTCCTCCTTGGGGGGTCCTCCTCTGAAGCCTTAGATCCCAGATGAGCCCCCTGAGTTGTTAGAAAGAACTCCATACCTGAAGGAGAACAAATGCTCATCTGATTGTGGAGGAAAAATAATTTTTCATGATCTTGCAAGAATGGGTGCCCAGCCAAACACAAAATAGTGGCTGGTGTTCCAAACAATAGAATGGTGAGACAGTTATACCTGTGCCTGACCTGCAGACCTCCCTTGATTCTTCACTGATTGGATACTCCAGAGGTCACAGTGTATCAGGGAGGGACACCTAAATAATTTGAAATTCCCCCTGAAGATTCCCCCCTTGATCACATTTTACATTTTTAATGACCCTGGTCATTAAGGATTTGGTCCCAGCTCTAAACTTATGTCAGATGTCCTCCACTTTCCCTGACTTCATCACCTTCATGAAAGCTTTTGATTCTTACACTTCCTTCCATTATTATTAATGAATAAATAACTTGTAGTACATCCACATAATGGAATTTGTCCTGGAAGAAATATTGAAAATTTCTGACAAGATAGATAGAACTCAAAAGTATATGTTAAGATATTTCTTTCCTTCCTCCCTCTTCCCTCCCTTCCATTTCATTTTCAGCCCTTACAGTCTGATGTAATAAATCTGCAAGTTCATTGTTTATCCTTATTTCACACATTACTTGTTCCATCTTTATTTATTGGTAAAACTCAACAGTATTGATTTGATACCAAAATGAGTTAAGGGAAGTTGTAGAGGCTAAGGGGAGAGACATACATTTACCATCATAGAGAATACATTCTAATGGAGCAGACATGACAGAAACCTATAGAAATATATAATGCATTATATATATATAGAAATTATATAATGCATTAGAATTGTAAGCATGCTGTGCATATAACTAAAGCAGGGAATATGAATAGGGAGGGACATGGTGATGCAACTTTTCATTATTGAGATCTGTAATTTTTTAATTTTAAGGTGCCTTGGAAATTATTTGACTTCTTTTTTACATTTTCTTAAGTTTTCTGATTCTGGTTCCTTATCTCCTATGGAACTCATATCCTTAAATTATTTAATCACCAAATATAAAGGAAAGTTATTCTTCATTTTATCTAAAATTCTTATTTTGCCACTACATGTGTCTGGCCCAAATTTCCACCTATCTATTAATTCATTTTGGCAGCAAACATTTATTGAGGGCCCATTTTATGTGACCCCCTCATACTGGGTTGGTCTGGCAGGGTGTAAATACAAATCATCTGAAAGAAGTCACTTCCAACAAGGAGATCAACTTGAAGACACTAGATGTAAAGCAAACCAATTGGCTCATTACTAATACAGAGAGAAAAGATGTGAGAAAGCAACTCTCCATGATTGAAGACATCCAAAAAGAGTTCACCTGGACAGGTGAGTAGGGAGTGAGGGCTCCTCCAGCACAGGGAGGGGCCAGCATCAAGACAGGGCCCCCAGCACCTGGTGTTGGAAAGGAGATCAGTGGTGTGAGACCAGAGAGCAGAGCAGGGGGCAGAATTTCCTCTCTTGCTCAACTACACTTTTGGGCTCTCCCAGTCTTCCCTTTTAAATTCAATACATGCAGATAGAAGGCTGTGTTTAATAAAATAAAATAAATGATAAATGAAAGAATTGTTTGAAATGAAAGCCTCCATTATCAGCCTGTTTAGACATAGTCATTGTGATATATTGACAATATACAGACTTCCAGTGTTTTGTCTATTTCCTTGTGCCTCTGGACTATGTTGAGAGATGGGGAAGGAATGACAGTTAATTGAGCAAAATAATTATGATTCCTTGTTCTCATTTTGTAATGCATAGTCAATATTTCTGCATCTTTCTGGCACTTCTCACTAGTTATGATAATCACTTACTCATATTTTGTAAGATTTTATGTTGATATTCTGTATTATAATTTACAAGTAATTTTCTCTGAAACTATTTTCATTCATATAGCATAGTACTCTTTACATTGGAAAAAGTCCTAAACTGAAATATTTCACTGTATGGAAAAATGCAATATATCATGAAGTCCAATGCAAATAACAATTATAGAAAATTATTAAAAAGATATAATAATACCTAGGAGACATAACTCATATTTTAAATGACATTAGTTAAGCCCTTTCCTATTTCATACTTAAGTTGAAACTCTTCCAAAGTGCTTAAAACTTCATAAATTCTTTCAAGGAGCATCTTTGTTACTCTTCTATTCATAAATGGCTCTGACCTGGCTGATGCGACAATGAAATTGGCCCAGACTACACTGGGATAAAAGGAAAAAAGGATCTCCAATTCTCAAACCAGAACATTCACCTTACAACCACACACAGACACAAACAAGCCCACAAACCTTGGGAACATGGAGCTGACCTGGTGCCTCATCATAAGCTCTGGGGTCACCACCCACAAGCAGTGCTAAGAGACACAACCTCAGGTCAGAACTGCTCAGTACTTTCCAGCTTGTAAAGGCTCCTGGATTCCTTGTCCCTGCCTCATCCCCTGGAGCCTCACATTTGTGCTTGACAGGCTCAGATCTGGGAGCAAAATCTGAAATACTCATGCTTTGCTGTTGTGTCTGTATTTTCTATTTAAATGTCCCTGAAGTAAAGTATTAAAATAATTCCTTCCTTAAACTTGCTCTTTATTTAACTTGAGGTTCAAAATAAAAAAGATCCAGAGCAAACTCAAGTAGTCTGAACTGAACGGTCACCAGACCCTTGCTCACTGGTCCTCAAGAGAGGTCAAAGCTCATGATTCCACTCATGGGAGACACCTAGAGCTAACAACCACCCCAGGTGTCCCTTTGACCACAGATCTACTCCCTGGGCCTTGAAACTAGGATAGCGTGGAAGTTTGGGAAGGTTGGGGAGATGCCTGCCATATTGTTTGTGAAATACAGTTCACAGAATGAAAGAGGAAGTATGCTGTTTGGGTTCTGGTGACAACTTGGTCAAGTGATTATGCCCAGTTCTCTCATCAGGCAGGCACTGGCCTGACAATTGCTGTAAGCATATTTCATGGCTGACTGATAAACCAGAAGGTTGGTTGTTAAATCATCAGTCAGTTGATTGCATCTGAGGCTGATTCCATCTGCAATCAATGAAGACATGTCTCCAACAATGAGATAATTCTATCAATTGAAGGCTTTTAAGGAAGAAGAGAGACTATTTCACTGTTTCTTCAGCCACTGAGTCTCTCCTAGGGAATTACTACAGACCCTTCATTGGAGCTACCAGTCTCACAGCCTGCCCCACAGGTTTTGGACTCCTCCATTCTGACTGTTTCATGAGACCTCTTTATAAATTTCATATATACAGATCTCTACTATGTTATTTCTCTTTCTCTAGAGAGTCCCACCTAACACAGGAAATATTACTGTACCACGTTTTCCACAAAGGTATATTCACATCCTCTCCTGTGCTCCCTGCCCCAGCACCCATGCATGTCTGTATTTCCAGACTCTTCTAGCCTGTTTCACTCAAATGTCCCTCCTGTTAGCATCTCTGGATCACCTGTTAGATACTAGGGGCATATCTGAAGTCAGGGAGTCCTCTCCCATATGTCCTAAGGTTCTATTCAGATTCAGGAAAGTTCCAGAATTTGAAATCTCCAGCTGCTTCCCTGCATCCAAGAATCAGTGCAGAGCTTTATTTCATTATCCACAATGGCATTTGCTGCACTTTAGACATGTTAAGTGGGTTGGATACTAACCAAAATATATCAGAATATGCCCTATTTCTCAGAATGTTTTTGAGGATTCTAGATAATGGGCTTCCCAATTAAGTACAGCAACATGTACTTAACCTCAGATTGTATTTTTTAGGTATGCACAGTGGTCAGGTGGCCTACAATGCCATTCATTGGCTTGCGACAAATGAAAACCCACCTAGCAAAGCCTAATACCATCCCCCAATAACATTAGCTGGGAGGGGAGTTTAAAGCTTGAGTCTTGTTAATTTAGCCATAATTGGGTAATAACTTGAGCTGACACAGATCCCCTGTTTCCCAGAACCTCAACCACAGGCTCCCTGGTGCTCCTGTCCCTGGATTTCAGTGTGTGTTCATGCTTCCATCAGGGGTGCTGTGGCACTGCCCTAGTGGGAATTTCCTCTGGGGTTTGAGTGGAAAAGTAGATTCTCATCTGAAAGTTGCTATAAACCTCTAATTAATTAAACAAACAAAACAAAACAAACCTCCATCACCTGTGTCTTTATGCTTCTGTCCTGCTTGTTGGTTCCAGCCACTGAACAGCAGCCTTCAGAGGAAAACTCAGGAGTGAAGCAGGAACATGGGTGGGGAGAAAGGGTCTTGGTGGGTGTGTTACTGAGGGTGGGTGGGAAGTTGCAGGAAAGAAGCCTCTCGATAGGAGGGGTTCTAACCTGGGATTTGCAGAATAGTAGGAGAGAGGTGGCTAGGAGAGAGATAGTATGTAAGTGGAAAAATTCTTGACATGTAATAAGTGATAAGGGGGTATCTTTAGATTGGAGCAGGTCCAGAGTAGAGCAGCAGCTCACACAGAAAACTCATGGTGCAACATTGAACTGGACTCAGAAAAGTCAAGTACTTCGTTCCATATGACAACACAATGCACTATTCAAGCCTATCAAATATAATAGTATGAGTTAAAATTCCTGTACCTGCAGGATTAACCAAAGCCTACAGCCAACATCCCTCTGCATGTATCTGAAGCTATAGAAAGTGGGGTACACACCCAGGTATTAATAGTGAGGACAGGAATAGTTCGTGTCCACTCCCCATTCAAAAATATTTGATGAAAAGTACATGGTTTATCTAAGGTAATATTCATATCCCAGGTTTCTCTTCACAAATCCAACTGGAGGAGTTGGATTTCCATACTCAGATGGCACACCTCTCAGATCAGTAGGACTACTCCCCAATCTCACCAGCCACCCATCATCATATTTCTGGCCTTGGCACATGTCTTGACCTCTGGCTGGAAAGCCTTTCTGTCTCTGCCACAGAGATTGCCTGACTCCTCCTGAAGATTCAAACATGCACATCACACTTGGGAAAGTCTTGTTTAATTTGAACCCTACCCACTCCTCTCTCCAACAAGCACACAGTGTTATTTTTCTCTCTGTGTTCCTATGTACCATTTAATTGTCCTCTCACTCACCATCATCAGTGTCTGGTAACAGCTGGTAAGGTTGGGACCTCTGGGATACATTGACATTTTGATTAAAATGATAGCTACCATAAGAATAAAAATCCCTGGGTGAAAGCATCATTCTTCCAATGCAGGACCTATGAATGCCAGTTCTTGTGCTACAGGGTTGAATATTGACTTCAAGAAATACATGGGTGAACAGAAGGGCAAACTGCCTCTAGGTGTATTGGTATCCCAGATGCCAGAGAATGTTTGCCTCTACATCAGTCTCCCTTAATTCTTGGCTAGGTTTTAGGGAAAGGGACCCTGGCAACACAGCATCACTAGCCCAGTTGTCTTTAGGACATAATTTCGTCCCTAAGTTGAATATCTTATGAGCATATGATCTATTATTCTAGATAGAATATTTGTCTATTATCACACTTATTTATGCTAGAATGGCCTTATGAGTATATATTGTATACTTTGTGTTATATCTGAAGCTACTTCCATTGAGTTATATTTTGTTCATATTGTTCAGCTTTGGGCACTGGGAGTTTGATAAAGTGGCTCTTGTGTCTCTATAATGAGCCCCTTGGAGAGAAATTACCCATTCTACTGCCCTGGGTGGCACCATCAGACAGACACATGTGCAAATGTCAAGACATCCTTCCAGGAGTGCGGGTGCTATCAGAGGAGCAGGAGCACAAAGTCTCTGAAGATCCAGGGGGCATACTTGGGCATGTCTTGAGAGCACAGAGTCCTAGGTCAGGAAAACTGAAAAAATATCTACTGGTTCTCACATGGGGCAAGGAGTGCAATTGTAGTCCCCCAGGAGAAAAATAAAAATTTGGTTCTGTCAAACACCCTTGCTTCATATTTCCTTCTCCTTTTGGAGTCCTTGCCCAAGCCTGATGCCCCAGAACACATTGGTGCTCCCACAGCAGGAAAGACTGTGCATGAAACTTGATTGTAGGAGACTATCTGGACAGAGAATTAATTACATACAGAAGTAGGGGGGAGGTCTCAACTCCAACCATAAGATAGAAGTAAGCAGAGATCTGGTGATGTCTCAACCACGATCCAAGTTTCATCCTTCTCAGCCACTCGACCAGGATTTTCCACTAGGAAAACTGAAAGGATCTTAGGATATTTGCACTTCCTTTTACTTCTGGCATCTGGGCAGAGTTGGTCGGTCATGCTGTTCTTTCTGCTGTTTGAGCTCACTAGTTTGAATATCCTGGGCCACACTTTGCTGACTCTGCCATCCATAGTGTTTGATGATGTGTAACCAAAGCATTTTCTATGTTGCATGAACAATGAACCAGTATCTTCCCTCCAAACAAATACCCCAGCAAGAAGACATCCTGAGAGAGTTCTGCCAAATATGCAAGAATCATTTCCTAAGACTAAACTACAAGGTTTGAAGCTGAAACTCATTCTCTGATTCTAGCAAAACCATGCAGCCAACACAACAATAGGAGTATCACATTGGATGTTTGTGAGAGTTTCATTTATGGATATTGATATAAAATATTCTTTGACTTTTAGTAAACACCATCCTTTTAAATCGAAAGAGACAGAGCAGGGTTAGGATTTTTGCTGAGACCATGTCATATGCAATGTATTTTGGGGATGATTAACCTACGTTTTAGAGGAGAGCAGACAGGAAGAGATACTGAGCCACATATCTGATGTCCCAAACAAGGAGAGATCTTTGAGCTCTCACAATCCAGTCTTCCCTAATGTGGAATTTATCCTCCCTCTTATTTTCTCAGGTAACATTCATGCTTCACTTTTCTGACACATTACCTCAGCCTGCCTTCCTTTCCAGATCCTAGTGACATCTTTTAGATCACACTCAGTCAGGGAAATTCCTTGACCTGACAATCCATTGGACATCTGCCCTTGATTTCTATATCACTGGCTGTGTCAAGCTCCTCCTCCTTTCTGAATTCCAATTGCTTGCATCCTGGGAGCCCCCATCTCATGAATATCCTAGTTCAGCTCATGCATCTTCGTCTATATCTAATTTCTCTTCATCTCCACCAAGCTGACATAATCTACTAATCATGCCATTTATTCACTCAGCTTTCCTGTTTCCCTGGTTCCCTTTTACTGTGTCTCCATCTTCCCAGACACATGTGGGCAGCAGTGGCCTCCCCTCGTCCAGCAGTAAGGTAAGGAAGGGAGGTGCCTGTGGAACTCCAGTACTTATGTAAAAGAGACCAACTTCACTGTGACCAGGGAACAGTCAAAAGGACCATGGTGCAGAGTCAATCTTGAGGAGCCCAAGAAGAGAGTCTAGTGGAGTGGGGATTTCCATAAAGAGATGCCTGGCCCAGCCCTAAAGGAGGGTGTTAATGTGGAGAGCAATAAGAAGGTAGGAGCTGCCATGGATTGGCTCAAGTTATCTTGTCATTCACAACCCTATAAGTTCCTGACACCATAGGACACACAGGGCATGTTCTTGAGGCACTCAGGGTGACCAGAGCTGGGAGCAACCACCTGCACTACCTCAAGCCCTCTGGAAGGTCTCATGGGGCTTCAGCTGAAATCTCCCCACCCTGGGACCCACAAAGCCCCACCCATCTCCCCATTCATTCTATCTGCTCCTGGAGCAGCCAAACCCTGGGTCAAATGTAGGGATGAGAATGCTTAGGGATCTCATTGGAATGGATGGACCCTACCTTTTCTTAGTGTATAAAAAGGGCATTGTGAGAGATTTTGAAGAAGTTCCACTGCATCTATTGGGTCACAGAAGGCAGGATTCAAGATTGTCACCACCATGGTCCTGTCCCCTCACCTCCTCACCCTCCTTGCTCACTGCACAGGTGACTGGAAGTGGGGCCAGGGCAAAAGGCATTGGGATTTTACAAGGGCCCCTGCTTTCTCCTCTTGTCTGTAGAACCCAGAGTCACCACCTCACTCTCTCCTCTACTTCCAGGATCCTGGGCCCAGGCTGTACTGATAAGGCCACCATCAGGGCCTGGGACTCTGGGTCAGAAGGTCACCTTCTCCTGCTCTGAGAGCAGCACTGACATTGGGGATGGTTACTCTGTGCAGTGGTACCAACAGCTCCCAAGAAGACCCCAGACTCCTCATCTATGGTGTCAGCAATCGACCCTCAGGGGTTCCTGATTGCTCTCTGGCTCCAGGTCTGGAAACTCAGACTCCCTGAGCATCTCAGGCCTCCAGCCTGAGGACAAGGCTGTTTATCACTGTCAGTCCTATGACAAGAGCCTCAACTCCCCACAGTGCTCCAGACCCATGGAGAAGTCAGACAAAATCCTGCTCCTGCTCCTGGGAGGCTGGTGCTCCTCTGACACCTGTGACAAACACCAGTGGAACATGACTGTGGTATCCCTAAGTGTCAGCCTCCCAGTCAGAGCACAGACAATGCCAAAAGCCCATAATTATGGTTCCTTACCATTTTTAAAACAATTTTATTGAGATTAGATTGACTACCATAACATTCACCATGTAGAGTGTGCAATTCAATGCATTTTACTATAGTTATGGAGGTGTCCAGCCATCATCAATTTCAATTTTAGAACATTTTGATTACCCCAAAGATACTCCTTCCCTATTTGCTTTCAGTCCCAGTCCTCCACTCTTATTTCTAGGTATCCAATATTTTATTTTATGCCTTTATATAGTTGTCTGTCCTTGACATTTCTTTTAAATGGACTCGTACAATGTGTTCCTTTGAGATTGGATTCATTCAATTAATTTTCTCAAATTATGTTTCTGGGGTTCATGTGCATAATAGCATGAGGCAGTACTACATTAGGATTGTTTTTATTATAGTATCATATATAGAATATAATATTTCTCATGTTAACCACTTTAGTAATACCTTACTGTGTGACTAGGCCACATGTTGGTCATCAATTCAAAAGCTGTTGAAGATTTTGCATGTTTTTATTTTGGCTATTGTGTACAAGGTCACTAAATTATTCATGTACATGTTTCTATTTTGTATGTGTTGTTTTATCCTGGGTAAAGAACTATCAGTGCAATTGCTTGTGATCTGCTGACTGTATGTTTAACATTCCCAGAAACTGGTAGACTCTTTTCCAAAATTGCTGATCATTTTCCATTCCCCACAGCAGTGCCAGAGGGCTCCAATGTGTCCACATCCTCACCAGGACTTGTTCTAACCTGCCTTTCTGATTATGTTTATCCCAGTGGGGGTGAAATGGCATCTTCTCATTTTGATTTGCATTCCCCTAGTGATAATGATAATGTGCATTGTTCCATTTGTTACACTCATTTTATCAGGTTATGAGAAACCAGGAGTCTGTACCACATTTGGGATCACTGATCTCAAGTTAAGGAACTTGAGAATAGTGTATAGCTGGAATCACATCCCCAGCTGCTCCCCTCCACTCAGGGTGGACAGTGTTGGTCAGAAGCAGAATCCCTCTCAGGGGCAATGGGATCGGCAGAATGTGGCCTCCCCATCCATGCCAGGATCAACTGATACAAAAGTCTTGTGGTCTCTGCCTGTGCCACGCTCAGCCAGGGCCCACCCAGGGCACCAGACCTTCAATAGCCTCTGTCCTGAGCACATCCGTCTATCATCACTGGGGGCAACACTGGCCGGCTGTGGCTTCAGATGCCTCAGCAGAGATCTCTCCACTGGGTGCAAGGCCATGATGGAGATGTGACTGCAGCCCTTTTCCCTGCAAACACACAGTGCCCCCATTAGCAACCACCCAATGCCTTTACAGAATTAAAAGTTCCAGCAAAGGCATAAAAGAAGACTTTACTAAACAAGACCAGTATGGAAAGATACAATGTTTAATAATGAAAATGTAATTTAATGTTTTAATTCAATTAGTGAATTTTGATATATACCAGCCTATGTATGGGGAGATCTTACAACTGTAAATAGCTGTATGGGAATTACCAAATCTTGGAATAGCCTCGATCCTTTTGCAAATGAAAGAAAAATAACTGGGACATGAAATATTAGATATTGACAGTTATTCTAAAGCAAAATTAATTTTAAATAGTATTAGGTGTTACAGAGAGTAAAAACAAGGAAATTTAATAAATAGCCCAGAATAGACCTATATGTACATGGTCCAGGATGGGATATTCAAGCAATTCAAAATCCATTTTCCTCCCCTGATTTCCTATCAGAATTTCTTCTCTGTCTCTCATGTATCTCCAGGCCTACGCCTCCCTCCAAACCTCCTGTAGGCCACATCACATCAACACTTTGTTCTGGAAATCTGCTATCACTCATAAATTTGTAACTTGTTACGTTCTTTCTCTTCAAGATGGGTACATCATCTTTCTCTCCCCTGGTGGCTCCACACCCAGTTACCCCACAAGGGACAAAATGAAAGACGCCCCCTCTGATAATGTTCTCTATGTGTCCCAACCACACTCATCCCCAGCACTTACCATGCTCACTGTATTATTCATTTTCTTATTGGCTTTTCCTTCATAATACTGTCTGAAATGCAGTGAGTAAGTTAACATTAGAAATATTGAATCTGAGCCCAGTGCTTGGCACATCAATGTCTCCATCAGCATGTGTAGAATGATAATGAACTGTTAAAATGGCAGAAAGACCCAGATTTGTGGAGACTGAAGTTTTCCATATGGCCAGCAGGGGCACCGTGCTGCAGTGCAAAAGACTCCATGCAGGTTGAGTCCCCAGCTGGGTGAGTAATCCACTGACTTCAAGTCTGAGCTTCCTGATGGGGAACTGATCTCAGCCTTATGGATGGTGCCATCAGCTGCTACTTGCAAGCAGTCCCCTCCCTTTGAGCAACTTTAGAGGATCCCTACCTCTTAGATGCCTCTGTCCGCTGGCCCCAGCTCAGGAAGGAAATGGGGACAAAACTGGGAGGGAGCATGTTTGCATGTTTTTCTACCCCCTCTCAAGCCAGTGGAAAGGGAATAGGAGCCTGGGGCAGTGGAGATCTAGACCTGGGGCCTCAGGGTCTGTGTCCTCAATGGATTGGACTTCTCTCCTCCTTCTGTTCCTCTCCTCTGAGTGGGCCAGCCTCCCTCTCTGCATCCCCAGGGACTCCCAGTGGACTCACCTGCACTCTGAAAAGTGGTATCAATGTTTCAGGAAAAAGCATACACTCGTATCAGTGGAAGCTGGGGAGCTCTCCCAGGTTCCTCTTCTTTTATTACTCAGATGCAAACAAGCAGTCCAGATTGGGGGTTCCTAGTCACTTCTCTGGAATAAAAGAGGCATTGACAAATACAGCACATTTGCTTCTCCCTGGGCTCCAGCCTGAGGATGAGGCTGATGATTACTGCTAGATATGGGAGGACAGTTCCAGTGCCCACACAGGGACCAGACCAGGAGGAAGTGAAATGCAAAAATCCTCTTCTTTCAGATCCCTTTGTGACCTCCTCAAAATGAGATACAATAAAAGATTAATGAAGGGTTTGGAAATAACTGCTGAGACCTGTTATGAAAACATAAGCAGTAAAAAAGAGTTCAATTCTTTTTATCATGAGACTTGAAAGGATAAAAATAAACCAATTTTTCTCCTTTTGGGAGTCTTACAATATATTGTCTCATTCCACAGCCTTGGGGTTGATGAGCTATTGCACCTGAGAGGTGAGCTCTCTCATCATTACCTGAGTTGCAATCACCTTTCCTGGAGAACGGTCCCTCCATCTGGAATCTGGAGTTCCCATAGTCCCACTATGTCCTGATAAGCTGCAGCTTAGAAGAGTGGGCCAAGGTGAGCTGGGACCTCCAAAGAGGAGGGATTGCTCATGTCAGAGACTCAAGGTAGACCTTGAGCCACTCATCATGTGGCACTTTGGCCAATCCTGAGATGTCCCCATTTTCAGGGAAACCACTCCTGCCTCCAAGGGAGCTGAGTAAACCTCATGGACATACAGTTGAGACAAACTCACAGCTCTGACCTGCAGGACACAGGGAGCTCTCAGAGGCAGGCTTTCCTCTCCCATTGGACCTTGGTCAGCACATCTCTTCTTCCTCTTTCTCCTGCTGACCTGGGAGAACTAAGCACTGAAATTGTCTAAGGACAGACAGAGAGCAAGGCCTTATTTAAATGTAGAATCTCCTTCCCAGGATTGTTTTGATGTAAGAGATGTAAAGAGAATGAGGGGAGCTCAGTATCCATACAGAGCTTCAGAGTGAAGTCAGAGCCTCTGCCATGAAGTTGCCCCTCCCTGCTCCATCTTCTGTGTCACTACACAGGGGAGGAACCACCTCTTCTGAGGGCTGAGGGGTGGGAGATCCTCATTCAGCCACTGCCCCTCATTTCCCTCTTTCTCCACATGCTTTCAAGGTGTGAGGCCCAGGTTTGAGGCCCAGATGGGGCTGGTTCATAAAAGCCCTGAGACAGATGCCACAGACACCTGCTTTGCATCCAGCAACAATGTCTGCACTGAAGGGGCATCTGGTCTGCTGCAATACCAGGGCCATGCCCACAAGCCCTTGACCCACAGAAGCCACAACCTACCTTGGGATTGCTGGATCTATTTCCTGGCTCCAGGTCTAGCAGCTTAGCCTCTCTGAACCTCTCTGAGCTCCAGGCTGAGGACATGGCCGATTGTTACTGCTCAGAGTGAAGATGCAGCCTCAGGGCTCACCCAGGGCTCCAGAAACTCAGGGAGAAGAGACACAACCAGCAGCTCCCCCACCACACCAGATGCAGAAAACCATGCACCTTTTATTTGGATTCATGAAAGTCTTGAGTTTGGTTCTGCACAAAATACTGTGTACTATTCAGGCTTATTAAGTAAAATAGTATGAGTTAAAATGCCTGGATCTTCAGAGTTTAAAAATACTTATAGGCAACATCATTCTGAGTGTATCTGAGGCTGTATAAAGAAGTGTCCACACCCAGGTATTAATATCAGACCAGGAAGGTTTCATGTCCATTCCTTTTTCCAAAATAATTGAGGAAAAATGCAAGGTGTCACTAAGGGAATGTTCATGTTCCAGATTTTTCTTTACTCACACAATGGAAGTAGCTGGATAAACAAACTCAGACAGCCCAACTCTCTGACCATAAGTGACAAATCAGCAGTGTCACCACCAACACAACCACCTCTTTTCCTGGCCTTGGAACACATCCTGACCTCTGAACGAAAATATATTTCCCCCTGTCTGCAACAGAAATCTTTTGTCTCTTCCTGAAGATCCAACTTATTCCTCACATTTGTGTTCAGGAATTTTACCCTGAACCTTGCCCACCTCACTCCCCCCAAGAAGCACATAGAGTTATTTCTGTGTGTACATGCCCCTATGGCATCCTTTAGCTGTCCTCTATCTCACTATAATGAGTGTCTGACAAAATCCAGCAAAGCTGGAGCTGCTGGGATACAGCTGCCAGACATTGTCACTTTCATAATAGTGGTGTAAGTATAAGTATAGTTTTCAATCAAGAGACATATTGATGTGTGAGAGCATCCCTGTTCCAATGCAGGAACTACGGATGACTCTTCTTGCTCTACAGTCTTAGTAGTGACACCAAAAAAGAATTTGGGTAAAAGGAATAACACTCTGCCCCTATGCTTATTTGCTTCTCAGTGTTTGTCTTATGGCCACCAGAAGGTGGTGTGTGAGACTTGTGAGTTAGGTTTCTAGGCTAGGCAGCTTTTCAACCACTCAGCTGGCTCCAGGGGAGTTGGGTGAGTGGTGTCCTCCCTGATGTGGGACTTTCCTGCACTTATGATGCACGCTGTGACCCCGTGAACTCTTGTGTCTGGCTCCCTCACCTCATTTAATCTGAATTAGGTCATCTTTTTTCCTTTGTGGGGCCTTTGTTTATATCTGGTCTGGTGGACAACAAGGATCCAGAAAGTTTTTCAATGGAGTAAGTCTATTCTCAGGGAAGTCTATTCTGGTGATAAGACTCAGCTTGGGGACAAAGAACTCAAAGTAAAGCCTGAGAATAGAGCTCTGATGTCTCTTCATCAATCTCCCTAAGTTCTATGACAGAGTTTACTTAAAGGGACACTTGAGTCATGTAGAACTTGAGCTTCTCCTCTTGTCCTGACAAAAGCATTTACCTCTCTAGACATGGCTGCACCTCCTGCTCACAGGCCTAGGTGCTGTTCCATCAGATGTTTCCTCCTAAGGCTCCTCTGAGGTGCCAAAACTATAGCCCTGACCATGAGCATTATCTAACCACAAGACCCTAATATCAGGAAAATGAATAATGGGGGGGGGCCAATTTGCATGAACACCCTTCTTTCCTGGGGCCAGTAGAGAGGGAATAAAAACAGCCCAGGTCCATTGGGGGCCTCAGGGGCTATGTTCACCATGGCCTGGTCTCCTTTCTGTGTGCTCCTCTCACTGGTAAGGACAGGCTGGAGATATTCATGGAAGCCTCCAGCCTGCATTGGCAACTTGCCTTGAGACTGCTAGTAGCCTCACCGTCCTCCCTGCACCAGCACCCATGCTTCTCTGTGTCTGCAGTTCCCTCTCCTAGCCTGTAGTGACTCAGCCATGGTCCCCTCTGCATCTCAGGAGTCCTCTGTGAGACTCACATGCACCCTGATTAGTGAAACCAGTGTAGGTGGATACAGAATATTCTGGTGCCAGCAGAAGTCAAGGAGATTCTTTGGTGTTTTCCAAGATTCATGTCAGCCTCAGATAAGCACCATGGCTCCAGGGTCCTGAACTGCTACTCTGGATCCAGGGATGCCTCAGATAATGTGGGCTTTTTACTCATCTCTGGGCCACAGCCTGAGGATGAGGCTGTCTATTACCGTGGGATGTGGTACAAGAGTGCTGTCCCCAGTGACAGAGGCAGGTGTGAAGTGGGACAAAAACCCTATGGCAGATGGCCTATCACTCTTGTACTGTTAATGATAAACTCCATTTACTCTGATTATTATAAAAAATTTCCCCTTCAGATATCATCTCCCTGGTTGCTGCCACATAAATAGAAAGATTTCAGAAAGACACCACAAGCAAACACAATCATGCAATATACAGACTCTGAGAGGAACTGGCTGCTGATTCCACATGGCCCTGAGGACCTATGGGATCCAGAAAGCAGCCTATGAGGATGATTCCTGTCCCCTCAGCAGGTGGAGCCACTTTCTGACTCAGAGACACCAGGAGAACCCCCAGGGAGGACACCATGCCCTCCCCACAGGCCCACAGCAGGGACCCCAGCACCAGGTCTTGGCCTTTCCATGGGGTCCCAGAAAACAAAAAAACTAAAAATTAAAAATCAGCTTTATTGATGGGCAAAAATGACAAAAATCTTCACCTCTGGGAGCTAGAAGTGGTGTAATTTGTCATCCTTTAGTGGTGAGGATAAAATGGAGTTTAAAGGCTATAACAAGGTTATATCTCAATTACAAAGGAAGTTTTAGTAACTAGTAAAGTCTATAGGATACTGTTCTAGTTTTCTAGCTGTGAGAATACAACATACCTGAAATGGAATGGCTTTTAAAAAGGGGAATTTAATCAGATGCTAGTTTACAGTTCTAAGACCGAGAAAATGTTCCAATTTAAAAAGTCTATAGAAATGTCCAATCTGAGGCATCCAGGGAAAGATACCTTGGTTCAAGAAGGCCATGAAGTTAAGGGTTTCTCTCTTAAGTGGAAAGACATATGGTGAGCACAGTTAGAGTTTCTTTCTCATCTGCAAAGGTACATGGTGAACACGGTCAGGGTTCCTCTCTCATCTGGAAGGACACATGGTGAGCACGGTGTCATCTGCTAACTTCTTTCCTGGTTTCTGGTTTCATGAAGCTCCCAAGGAGGCATTTTCCTTCTTCATCTCCAAAGGTCTCTGGCTTGTGGACTCTCTGCTTCATGGTGCTGCAGCATTCTCTGCTCTCTCCAAATTTCCCATTCTCCAAAACGTTTCCTTTTTTATAGGGCTCCGGTAAACCGATCAAGACCCATCCAAATGGGTGGAGACATGTTGTCACCTAATCCAGTTTAACAACCACACTTGGCTAAATCCCATCATCCAAGGAGATGATCTGATTACAGTTTCAAACATACAGTATTGAATAAGGATTATTCTACCTTTATGAAATGGGATTTTGATTAAAACATAACTTTTCTAGGGGGCATACATCCTTTCAAACCAGCACAGATACAAAGGCTAACACCTCTTTAAATTTCAAATTAGACAGTGCCACCCCTTATAAAACTTGATGAAATATGGTATTTGTTGAAATTTAAGAATTAAATATATCATGTAAAGAAGAGAAAAAAGGTTTGTTTTGGTGATGATAAAAATTGCATATTAAAGAAGTACCTGTGTAAAAGTTAAACAGCTCAATCAGCCTAATATCTACCCTGTGTTAAATTGAGGAAGATTTTGAAAAACCAGGAGGTTATTCACATCAAATTAATTCCTACCCTTGGTTTCAAATATAGTAAAGGAATGAAGACACAACCACAAGCAAATTATTATTCTACAGTGTCCAGTGTCTCAGTTGCCCCCTGCTTTCAATTGCACTCCATGCCCAGTTGGTCCTGGTGCTGGGAGCTGGAGAGTGAAGCCCTCCATGTCCCTTGGATCTGTCCTTTCCCTCAGACCTCTGCTGCCCCTGCTTGTGGAACATCCTGTCCTAGCCCCATCCCCTGTCCTCTCTCCATGAAGGGTGTGTGTTTCTGAGCCTGACAATTCACTTCCCTTTACTGAGAATATTGAAAGTGCCCAAATCCATACAGGGTGAGGCAGCTGCCATTAAGATGGTGACCAATGTCTCAAGCCTTTCTCCAACCCCATGTGCCACCTTCCACACCCCTCCCCTCCCACCCACTTTTCCTCAAGCATTTTGTATTGCCCTTTTTACTTCTCTGGGGGGAGCACCTGCCGAGCCCAGCTCCAGGCCTGCTGTCCCTTCTCCCCCAGGAGGACTCCTGACACTCTGCAAGGCTGAGATTCTCTTTTCTCTTCTGGGGTGCTCCCACAGAAGGTGCTCCCTGGACTACAACCTCCTCTATAGTGTCACCCCCTCTCACTGTGGACATTTCTTTCATGTCTGCTCCCTCTGCCAGGGCAGGGGTCAGCACTCATCTTATCACATTCAGGACAAGCATCGGACATCACATGGGGTAGAACCAGATGATGTTGATGGTTGCATGAGCTGGTGCTAAGAAGGAACAAAGTCCTGGCATTTAAGTCTTTGGGGCCCAGGCTAAATGAAATTTCTCCCTACATACCATGAAGGGAAAGGACCAGATGTCAGAGCATGTCCTAGAATATCTGCTGAAAGGCCCTTGTGAGTCTGGGCCTGTGCGAACCATTTGGAGAATCAAGTCAGTGAGGACAGTGGGAAAGGGGAGGGGGATGACAGCTGCCTTCACCTGCCCAGAAACAATGTGAGAGCAAACTTGTACTTAGATTCCTATAACACTTAAAGCAACCTTAAGAAAGTCCAGACAGAAAGCATCTTTTAACAGTAAGAGAAATTCATGTGACACTTAGAAGAAAATCCTGACTTGAAAGGTTCAACCTAAATATGCCCAAAATGCAACTTTTGCTTAGGGAGATAAAGGCTGACTTCCTAAAAGTAGGAAACATGGTTGCACTATTTTCCTACAAATGTTAAGTCTAGTGGAGCTGTTAGTTTGCCCCACACCACTAAAATGAATTAAATCTCTATCTAAATTCTCAAAGTTTTGTATCTTTTTTTAATGATAGCTGCATTGCCAGAATTTGAAGAAGCCACTGAGAAATTTTCCACCTGTGAAAATATCCCTTCCAGGTGGCTTCCCCGAACAGGCCTCCATGACCTCCAAACAAGCCCAGCAGCCCCTCATTTGATGCCTGTCCTTATGGAAAATGTGTATTAGCTTTTTCCAGAATCTTCTTTGGTGGTGTTAAGCCGTTAGCATGTAATTTGTGCACATGCTTGCAACTCCAGTAGACTTCCTGGGAGCTGAGTAGTTGTTTAGAATCAAGTGTGGGGTGTCAGATTCACAAAAGGTAGGAATCAGTCAATTGACATTCAGGTATGGAGGAGGAAATCTGGGGAGGAGGAAATAAGGAGCTGGGCTCCAAGGCCTCTCAGAAATGATGACTTCCTTCCCTGTGACCAGAAGGGAATACTTTGGAACTATCCTGTGTTCCCTGGGTCCTGAGCTCACTGAGGGGAACCCAGCAGCTGTGTCTTCTCTGGCCTAGCAGAGTCCCCTGAGGAAGGACCTTGGTGCTGTCTCAGCAGCTTCTTACCCCCAGGGCTTTCCTAAGGGGCAACCCAACAGTCATCCTCAGTCCACAGGATGAGCTGAGCTCCAGCCTCAGGGCTTGCACCCACAGGGCTGTGTCCAGCACGGCCTGGACTCCTCTCCTCCTCATGTTTCTCTCACTGCACAGGTGGGGACAGGTCTCAGAGACTCAGCACAGATCTCCCAACCTGCCTCATTTCCTCCAGGTCAGAGACAATGGAGCATTGACTAATCCACCATATGAAGAAGTCCATTCTTTTTGGCCCAGTTCCAACAAAATGACAAACCTTGTTTTATTTTATAAAATAAAGTATAAATCAGAAGAGGGAGTTGCTTGCTGTTTTATGGACTCCCCACCCTGTGTCAGCCAGGTTGTTTCCTGTGGCTCTATCCTCGCCCCCTCAATCCTGGTCACCCCTTTAGGATCCACCTCAGAGGGGCCACCAGCCCATAAAGGGCTCAGGTACTCAGAGATCCTAGGCCTGGTGGTGCCAAGAGCAGTGTGGCCAGCAGGGGGTGCTGTGGGGCTGTGCTCATGGTAAGGGCGCTGGGCCTTCCCAGCTGGGAAAGCCTTAGAGGGTTGTTAGGGAGGTGAAAACTGTGAGTTCTCTGAGCTGTGACCAGGCTGCAGTTGTCAGGCCATCAGGACCCTCAGGCCTCACCCCAAGGACCCTAGTCAGATGACTTCCTCTTGCTCCTCTCCTTCCTCCCTGCCAGAAACATTGCTGAAGGCCTGGGGCCCTGAGCTGGTCAGGTGGCAGGGGCATATTTGAAGTCAGGAACTCCTTCCTCCTGGGGTCTGAGAGAGATTAACGTCTACAGGGAGCCCGGGTTTCATGCTGAAGTCTCTGGAAGCAGAGATTTATCACCCACACCATAACCAAGGCCCCTCCTCCACCACCTCCTCACTCTCTGCTCAGGTGAGGGCTGATAGAATGTCTGGAGGAGACTCCTCATGAGTTCCCTTACCTTCTTGGACTCTCCTCCTTCCTCTCTCATTTCAATGTCCTCTGTCTCTCCCTGATCCACTTTGTGTGGCCTAGGCAAGGCTGACTCATCCACATTCAGTGTCTCAAGACCCAGGACACATGGCCATGGTCACCTGCACTGGAAACAGCAGCAACATGGGCAAACAGGGAGCAGTATGGCTGCAGCAGTGCCCAGGCCAGGTCTCAAGTCTCCTGACCTGCAGGAATGGCAATGAAGCCTCAGGGATCTCAGAGATGCTTAGGCTGCATGTTGGGGGAAGTGGCCTCCCTGAGCATCATGGTCACTACTGCTCAGCATGGACAGCAATCTGAGTGCTTGCACTGGGCTCCAGGCTCACTGAGAACTGAGACAAAGCCATAAAGGCTTCCACTGCCTCTTTACTCCCCATAGGAATGATGGGCCTGGGACCTGTGAGAAGACATGGCTGGGTTCTGGCTGAATAGTATTGGGGAATAGAAGGAACTGTGAAATGAAGGTTCTCTCTTAAGATGGGACTAACAAAACTCAATGGAGAGTGATGTGATGGTGGCTCAGTGACAGAATTCTCTCCTGCCATGCCAAAGACCCAGGTTTGATTCCTGGTGCCTGTCCATGGAAAAAAACCACAATGGACCCACTTAGAATGATTAGAATGACCCATTCCATAGACATATCTGTACAATCCAATTCTAAATATATTGAGTTCTCTTTGACAATGTTATTACAAATGAACATTTATAAAGAGGAGAGGAGCTAAAATATTTATTTAATTTCTGATTTTTTCATAAAGAAATTGATAAATGTGAAGCCTGGAAATGCAGAGGGACTATTCACTCTCCCAACAAACATCAGCTCAAGGTCACCATTCAGTGTCCATCCATCCCCTCAGTCATTCCTCCAGAACCCCAACTCCTCCTGTTCCTACCAGACCCTGAAAGGAGCTGTGGGAGAAATTTAGAGAGAAAGCTCTAGCAGCAGAGGGCAGAAATAATTGAAGGATAATCTATGGCAAGATTGGGGGATTAGAAGACTAGTTGAAGGCAGAGGTGCTGATTCAAAGATAGGGTGATAATGATCTTTCCTAGATAAGTGATATGGAAAAGAAAGGAAGAAAGCTAATTTCAGATGAGTGTGGAGGTGTGATTGGGAAGACATTGAGGCTGAGTGCCTTTTTTAACCAATAGCATTTTATTTTCTTTTTAACACTTTTCATTGTGTAATATAACATTTACAGAATGCAAAGAATGAAAAAAAGCAACAGTTTTCAAAGCACTCTTCAACAAGTAGTTATAGGACAGATTTGAGTTTGTCACGGGCTACCATGTGATTATCTCAGATTTTTCCTTGTAGCTGCTCCAGAACATTGGAGGAGGAATTGCTTTAATCCTGACCTGATTATCCTTCATTCTTATCTGTGAATACCAGATTATACATATATAGAACATCCTCTAAAAATCAAGAAATAATAATTACCACTCTGGACAAATTGTGACTGTTACAAGAGCTTACAATCTAGGCCTCTGATTTCTTAAAAGCATTTTCTAAATGAGACCATGCAATACTTACCCTTTTGTTTCTGGTTTATTTTGCCTCACCAAATGTCCCACAGGTTCATTCACAATTTTGCATGCTTCACATCTTTGTTCCCTTTTGGAGCAGCACAATATTTGATCATGTGTATACACTGTCATTCACCAATCTACTTGTCAGTCAGTGCATCCTTCAGCCACCTGCATTCATTAGGCATCATTTATAATGTCCAAAGTCCACATCCAGCAACACTCTCAATTTTAGATAATTTCATTGTTCCCAAGAGAGAGATAACCAATAAACACACCTTCACCAAATAGCTGAAAGCCATTACTATGCTTCAATATGCATTTCTATTTTATAATAATTTAGAAAATGAGACTAAAGTCCATATGAAGAAATAGATTATATTTGCAAGGAGGTCTGCTAATCCTATGGATCAAGGGAATGATCATTGTCATTTCAACTGGACTTTTCTCCATAAATGCTCAGAAGTTCATATTCATACGGGACACTGCCAGACTCACTGCCTCACTCCCAGCCACTCCTGAGTCCCTCACTCTAGAAGGGCACTTTCCATCAGCAATGAGAAGAGGGCCACAGAGGTCATGAAATGTAACTAGAAATGTAAGCAAAAGCAAAACAAACAACAAGTAGATGAAACTAATTTTATTATGTACATTATCTTCTAAATATATCCCAATACTATTTTGACCTTCAATCAATATAGTAAATTATTAAAAGAAGATTTGATCTTTTTATCTTGTAATAAGTCTCCTGGACCTGGTGTCTCTTTTATAATTATAGCAGGTCTCAGTTCAGACTCACTGTAGCTTAAGTACCTAACAGCAACATGGGGCCAGAGGCTTGCATATTGCAAAAGCAATATAGAGTACAGGGAGGCAAACTTTTTGAGTATAGGAGCATTTTGCAAATATTTATTACATTTCAGGCACAGTGATCTCAGTAGTGACTGCTCAAATTGTTCAATGCAGAGGGAAAGCAACTACAGAAAACAAATAATGGAATTGACATGAGTGCATTTCAATAAAACCTCATTTAAAAAATCAGGCAGGGGTCCAGACTTGACCATTGCATCTAATTTGTTCAATGTTGGTCTAGATTTCCATGTAACAGATTCTCTTTCCTCCCTCCATGGCCACTTTAACCCAGATGCAGGTCCAGGAGTCCATTCTGCTGGATTCCCTCCTCTGCCTCCACTCCTCTGCTCCCCTGGTCTCCCCATCTAGTTCTGGACCCTTTCACCTTAACCTCTCTTAGCACTGAATCTGATCTCACACCGAGAAGACCCTTCTTGCTTTAGGGGGGCTGTGTGGTTCCTCATGTTCCTCAGAGTGGAGCAGCCCCAGGATGAGCTGAGCTCTCTCTCCCTCACACTGGCTGCCTTTCCTCCCAGCCCTCCCTGGGCTGTTTTCCCCTTAGGGGTGAAGGAGGGGAGGAGCCAGGAGGGTTAAGGGGGCCTCCCACCTGTTCCCAAGGGAATGGGGCACAAGAGAGAGGACAGGCAGGATTCTAGGCTTCACAGCTACCAGGTCTTATTTGGTTTGTTACTGTCCTTTGTCCTTCTGGTTACTGAATCCAGAGCAAACCCCTCAGTGAACTACTCAGCTGAAAATGGTCTTCTGTTATTTCCTGCAGGGGAGGCCCCTCACTGAGCTCCTGGCTTAGCTTAGGGAGGGCCTATGTTCTGTGCCCCCTGGGGCAAAGCAGCCAAGAGTTCTTGTCCCCTGAGGAAGCTCAGGCCAGGCCCTGCCCAGCCCCAAGCAAACAGGACTGAGGGGAGCTCAAGATAGGGGCCCTCCAGGTTGGGTGATGATTTGCATGTGGGATCCTCCCTCCTCCGTGTGGATCAAGTGGGTAAAAGAGACGTTGGGCTGCTCTGTTGCAGCTGTGGGACTTCTGGAACAGAGCTCTTGGGGCATCTCTGCCATGGCCTGGACCCCCTTCCTCCTCACCCTCCTCACTCTCTGCCAAGGTGACCAGCTGTCAAGGGGTCAGGAGAAGGGACAAGGAGAGGACACTCAGGAGCCACCATATTCCTCTAGTCCTGGGGAAGTGACACAGTAATGACCTCAGACTCACCATTCCTGTGTGTTTCTTTCTTTATTCCAGGGTCCTGGGCACAGTCTGGGCTGATGCAGGAAACCTCAGTGTCAGGGTCACTTGGAGAGACCATCACCATGACTTGCAAAGGGAGCAGATTTCTTGGAATACTTGGTGCAGGCTGGTACCAACAGCTCCCTGGGGGCGCTCCCAAGACTGTGATGCTTGGAACTTCTCGGCCCTCAGGGATCCCAGAGCGGTTCTCTGGCTCCAAATCAGGCAGTGCAGCCTCCCTGACCATTTCAGGGATCCAGCCTGAGGATGAGGCTGTCTATTACTGCTCAATACTTGATGCCAGCACCCGTACACCCACAGTGCTCCAGACTCATGGGGAAGTGAGACATAAACCTCCTCTACCTCTGTCTGGCCCCTTGCCTCTTCACCCTGCTTTAGTTTCCTGTAAAAATACAAATTTAATAATAAAATATTTAAAATGAAATGCTTATTTATAGCTATTGAAATTGCTAAAATTATAAAATCTAACATGAAATGTTGGTAGGACATAAATCAAGTAGAACCTTCAAGGTTGCTGGTTGACCTATAAAATGTTATGACTTCTCTGAAAACCATATTCTGAGTTTCTTCTGAAATTAATCATGCACTTTATTTGTGACTTAGAAATTCTAACTTCATGTAAATACAGGTAAACACATGCACATGAAAAATTATGTGCACTGGTTTTATTTATAAGAGTCAAATGAGGAAAACAAGGATTTGGCATGTCAGCAGGAGAAAGTATAAACACATTCTTGTATAGGAATGTGAAGGGCTGCTCGTCAAGCCATAACAGCCACTCAACTACTGAGTCATGTGAGCAGTATTTTTTTTTCTTAAAAATAGATTTATTCATTTAATAGCTTTTACTATTATTTACTAAATAATATCTAATATTTAAATGCTACTTAATATCATTTAATATTTTCTTTTATTTAAATTTATGTTTCCCTGCTTTTAAGTAAATAGGAACGTAACATGTAATATTTTATAACTAGACATTTCGACTTCATAACGTATCACAGATATCTTTCCTTAATGTACAATGAACTTTCTCACTTAAAAAAATCTGTATACTATTTTATTCTGTGGATATTCCATAGTTTTTTTTAACTACTCCTCTACTGATAGACACCCAGATTTTGGTGTAATAAAAGACACTGTACTAAAAATGCTTTCATTAATATCTCTATACTTCTCTATTTCCTTATAATAAGACCTGATAATTAAAAATGTGGATACAAGTGCCAAGGTGTCCTGTAAAAGGGTTGCCTCCATTCACACCATACCAAACAGCAAGTAAGAGAGCCTACACTGAGCCATAGCAGTCCTGTTACTTTTGCCAGTCTGATAGGCAAAATGTATCTGGTGTTTTACCTGCGTCTTTTTTTTTTTTTTATTAATTGTGAGGCTGTGAGGCTGTTCCAAAGTTTCCTGGCCATTTGTATGTGAGGTAGGTTCCAAAGGCTGCAGAACTGGGGTTGGGGGAGGTGTGGCCATAGGTATTCATTCCAAAAGGAGCAGCCCAGGCAGGGGTGGAGAGGTGGGAACAGGCACGGTACCTTCCGGAAGGGTTTGACTATTGGTTTGGTTATTACAGGGTGTGGGATGCCGGAGGGGAAGGGTGGAACGTAAGGCTAGACCTTAGCCTGATCATAGAAGCCTAGAGCATAACTTGGTGGTTGGGATATAGGAGCCCTGGATGGATTTTTTTTTATTATTATTAATTAACGGAAAAAAAGAAATTAACCCAACATTTAGAAATCATACCATTCTACATATGCAATCTTAATAATTCTTAACATCATCACATAGATGCATGATCATCGTTTCTTAGTACATTTGCATCAGTTTAGAAGAACTAGCAACACAACCGAAAAAGATATAGAATGTTAATATAGAAATAAAATAAAAGTAGTAATAGTAACAAACAAAACAAAACAAAACAAAACAAAACCCTATAGCTCAGACGCAGCTTCATTCAGTGTTTTAACATGATTACTTTACAATTAGGTATTATTGTGCTGTCCATTTTTGAGTTTTTGTATCTAGTCCTGTTGCACAGTCTGTATCCCATCAGCTCCAATTACCCATTATCTTACCCTGTTTCTAACTCCTGCTGGACTCTGTTACCAATGACATATTCCAAGTTTATTCTCGAATGTCGATTCACATCATTGGGACAATACGGTATTTGTCTTTTAGTTTTTGGCTAGACTCACTCAGCATAATGTTCTCTAGGTCCATCCATGTTATTACATGCTTCATAAGTTTATCCTGTCTTAAAGCTGCATAATATTCCATCGTATGTATATACCACAGTTTGTTTAGCCACTCGTCTGTTGATGGACACTTTGGCTGTTTCCATCTCTTTGCAATTGTAAATAACGCTGCTATAAACATTGGTGTGCAAATGTCCGTTTGTGTCTTTGCCCTTAAGTCCTTTGAGTAGATTCCCAGCAATGGTATTGCTGGGTCATATGGCAATTCTATATTCAGCTTTTTGAGGAACCGCCAAACTGCCTTCCACAGTGGTTGCACTATTTGACATTCCCACCAACAGTGAATAAGTGTGCCTCGTTCTCCGCATCCTCTCCAGCACTTGTCATTTTCTGTTTTGTTGATAATGGCCATTCTGGTGGGTGTGAGATGATATCTCATTGTGGTTTTGATTTGCATTTCTCTAATGGCCAGGGACATTGAGCATCTCTTCATGTGCCTTTTGGCCATTTGTATTTCCTCTTCTGAGAAGTGTCTGTTCAAGTCTTTTTCCCATTTTGTAATTGGGTTGGCTGTCTTTTTGTTGTTGAGTTGAACAATCTCTTTATAAATTCTGGATACTAGACCTTCATCTGATATGTCATTTCCAAATATTGTCTCCCATTGTGAAGGCTGTCTTTCTACTTTCTTGATGAAGTTCTTTGATGCACAAAAGTGTTTAATTTTGAGGAGTTCCCATTTATTTATTTCCTTCTTCAGTGCTCTTGCTTTAGGTTTAAGGTCCATAAAACCGCCTCAAATTGTAAGATTCATAAGATATCTCCCTACATTTTCCTCTAACTGTTTTATGGTCTTAGACCTAATGTTTAGATCTTTGATCCATTTTGAGTTAACTTTTGTATAGGGTGTGAGAGATGGGTCTTCTTTCATTCTTTTGCATATGGATATCCAGTTCTCTAGGCACCATTTATTGAAGAGACTGCTCTGTCCCAGGTGAGTTGGCTTGACTGCCTTATCAAAGATCAAATGTCCATAGATGAGAGGGTCTATATCTGAGCACTCTATTCGATTCCATTGGTCGATACATCTATCTTTACGCCAATACCATGCTGTTTTGACCACTGTGGCTTCATAATATGCCTTAAAGTCAGGCAGTGTAAGACCTCCGGCTTCGTTTTTTTTCCTCAAGATGTTTTTAGCAATTCGGGGCACCCTGCCCTTCCAGATAAATTTGCTTATGGGTTTTTCTATTTCTGAAAAATAAGTTGTTGGGATTTTGATTGGTATTGCATTGAATCTGTAAATCAATTTAGGTAGGATTGACATCTTAACTATATTTAGTCTTCCAATCCATGAACATGGTATGCCCTTCCATCTATTTAGGTCTGTGATTTCTTTTAACAGTTTTTTGTAGTTTTCTTTATATATGTTTTTTGTCTCTTTAGTTAAATTTATTTCTAGGTATTTCATTCTTTTAGTTGCAATTGTAAATGGGATTCGTTTCTTGATTTCCCCCTCAGCTTGTTCATTACTAGTGTATAGAAATGCTACAGATTTTTGAATGTTGATCTTGTAACCTGCTACTTTGCTGTACTCATTTATTAGCTCTAGTAGTTTTGTTGTGGATTTTTCCGGGTTTTCGACGTATAGTATCATATCATCTGCAAACAGTGATAGTTTTACTTCTTCCTTTCCAATTTTGATGCCTTGTACTTCTTTTTCTTGTCTAATTGCTCTGGCTAGAACCTCCAACACAATGTTGAATAATAGTGGTGATAGTGGACAACCTTGTCTTGTTCCTGATCTTAGGGGGAAAGTTTTCAATTTTCCCCCATTGAGGATGATATTAGCTATGGGTTTTTCATATATTCCCTCTATCATTTTAAGGAAGTTCCCTTGTATTCCTATCTTTTGAAGTGTTTTCAGCAGGAAAGGATGTTGAATCTTGTCAAATGCCTTCTCTGCATCAATTGAGATGATCATGTGATTTTTCTGCTTTGATTTGTTGATATGGTGTATTACATTAATTGATTTTCTAATGTTGAACCATCCTTGCATACCTGGGATGAATCCTAGTTGGTCATGATGTATAATTCTTTTAATGTGTTGTTGGATACGATTTGCTAGAATTTTATTGAGGATTTTTGCATCTATATTCATTAGAGAGATTGGATTAAAGAGTTTTCTTTTTTTGTAATATCTTTGCCTGGTTTTGGTATGAGGGTGATGTTGGCTTCATAGAATGAATTAGGTAGTTTTCCCTCCGCTTCGATTTTTTTGAAGAGTTTGAGGAGAGTTGGTACTAATTCATTCTGGAATGTTTGATAGAATTCACATGCGAAGCCGTCTGGTCCTGGACTTTTCTTTTTAGGAAGCTTTTGAATGACTAACTCAATTTCTTTACTTGTGATTAGTTTGTTGAGGTCATCTATGTCTTCTTGAGTCAACGTTGGTTGTTCATGTCTTTCCAGCAACCTGTCCATTTCATCTAAATTGTTGTATTTATTAGCGTAAAGTTGTTCATAGTATCCTGTTATTACCTCCTTTATTTCTGTGAGGTCAGTAGTTATGTCTCCTCTTCCATTTCTGATCTTATTTATTTGCATCCTCTCTCTTCTTCTTTTTGTCAATCTTGCTAAGGGCCCATCAATCTTATTGATTTTCTCATAGAACCAACTTCTGGTCTTATTGATTTTCTCTATTGTTTTCATGTTTTCAATTTCATTTATTTCTGCTCTAATCTTTATTATTTCTTTCCTTTTACTTGCTTTGGGATTAGTTTGCTGTTCTTTCTCCAGTTCTTCCAAGTGGACAGTTAATTCCTGCATTTTTGCCTTTTCTTCTTTTCTGATATAGGCATTTAGGGCAATAAATTTCCCTCTTAGCACTGCCTTTGCTGCGTCCCATAAGTTTTGATATGTTGTGTTTTCATTTTCATTTGCTTCGAGGTATTTGCTAATTTCTCTTACAATTTCTTCTTTGACCCACTCGTTGTTTAAGAGTGTGTTGTTGAGCCTCCATGTATTTGTGAATTTTCTGGCACTCTGCCTATTATTGATTTCCAACTTCATTCCTTTATGATCGAGAAAGTGTTGTGTATGATTTCAATCTTTTTAAATTTGTTAAGACTTGCTTTGTGACCCAGCATATGGTCTATCTTTGAGAATGATCCATGAGCACTTGAGAAAAAGGTGTATCCTGCTGTTGTGGGATGTAATGTCCTATAAATGTCTGTTAAGTCTAGCTCATTTATAGTAATATTCAGATTCTCTATTTCTTTATTGATCCTCTGTCTAGATGTTCCGTCCATTGATGAGAGCGGTGAATTGAAGTCTCCAACTATTATGGTGTATGAGTCTATTTCCCTTTTCAGTGTTTGCAGTGTATTCCTCACGTATTTTGGGGCATTCTGGTTTGGTGCATAAGTATTTATGATTGTTATGTCTTCTTGTTTAATTGTTCCTTTTATTAGTATATAGTGTCCTTCTTTGTCTCTTTTAACTGTTTTACATTTGAAGTCTAATTTGTTGGATATTAGTATAGCCACTCCTGCTCTTTTCTGGTTGTTATTTGCATGAAATATCTTTTCCCAACCTTTCACTTTCAACCTATGTTTATCTTTGGGTCTAAGATGTGTTTCCTGTAGACAGCATATAGAAGGATCCTGTTTTTTAATCCATTCTGCCAGTCTATGTTTTTTTTGATTGGGGAATTCAGTCCATTAACATTTAGTGTTATTACTGTTTGGATAATATTTTCCTCTAACATTTTGCCTTTTGTATTATATATATCATATCTGATTTTCCCTCTTTCTACAGTCTTCTCCATACCTCTCTCTTGTCTTTTTGTATCTGACCTTAGTGCTCCCTTTAGTATTTCTTGCAGAGCTGGTCTCTTGGTCACAAATTCTCTCAGTGACTTTTTGTCTGAGAATGTTTTAATTTCTCCCTCATTTTTGGAGGACAATTTTGCTGGATATAGGAGTCTTGGTTGGCAGTTTTTCTCTTTTAGCAATTTAAATATATCATCCCACTGTCTTCTAGCCTCCATGGTTTCTGCTGAGAAATCTACACATAGTCTTATTGGGTTTCCCTTGTATGTGATGGATTGTTTTTCTCTTGCTGCTTTCAAGATACTTTCTTTCTCTTTGACCTCTGACTTTCTAACTAGTAAGTGTCTTGGAGAACGCCTATTTGGGTCTAATCTCTTTGGGGTGCGCTGCACTTCTTGGATCTGTAATTTTAGGTCTTTCATAAGAGTTGGGAAATTTTCAGTGATAATTTCTTCCATTAGTTTTTCTCCTCCTTTTCCCTTCTCTTCTCCTTCTGGGACACCCACAACACGTATATTTGTGCGGTTCATATTGTCCTTGAGTTCTCTGATACCCTGTTCAAATTTTTCCATTCTTTTCCCGATAGTTTCTGTTTCTTTTTGGAATTCAGATGTTCCATTCTCCAAATCACTAATTCTATCTTCTGTCTCTTTAAATCTATCATTGTAGGTATCCATTGTTTTTTCCACCTTTTCTACTTTATCCTTCACTTCCATAAGTTCTGTGATTTGTTTTTTCAGTTTTTCTATTTCTTATTTTTGTTCAACCCATGTCTTCTTCATGTCCTCCCTCAATTTATCAATTTCATTTTTGAAGAGGTTTTCCATTTCTGTTCGTATATTCAGCATTAGTTGTCTCAGCTCCTGTATCTCATTTGAACTATTGATTTGTTCCTTTGACTGGGCCATATTCTCAATCTTCTGAGCGTGGACCATTATCTTCTGCTGGCGTCTGGGAATTTAGTCAGTTTTCCCTGGGTGTCGGACCCAACAAGGTTGTAAGATTTTTCTGTGAAATCTCTGGGTTCTGTTTTTCTTATCCTGCCCAGTAGGTTGCGCTCGTGGCACATGTTTGTCTCACGTGTTTGGAAGGGATTCCTCTGGTCACCGTTCTCCGTGGTCTGGGGATTTCCGATCCAATTCTCTCAGTTGGTCTGGGGGGCTGTGCGTGGTGGGGGCGTCAGCTGCCGCGTCTTGAGGGGACCCTGTGGCTTCTTTTTAAATGCCCCTATTGGTGTTTGGTTGGACCCAGTCCCTGCCACTGTCAGAAATTCCCTCCTCTCCCTGGAGGGGCATCGGTCGCCCGCCGCTGCAGCCTGGGGAACTCGCCACCGCACCAGGAAGCTGCCCGCGGGGGAGGGGCATCGGTCGCCGGCCGCTGTGGCCTGGGGAACTTGCCACCGCACCAGGAAGCCGCCCGCGCGGGAGGGGCACCGGTTGCCGGCCACCGTGGCTTGGGTAGCCCTCTGATCCGAGACTTGTAGCTGGTCCAGGAAGCCGCCCGCAAAAGAGGGTTGCTGGCCGCCGCGGCTTGGGGAACTTGCCTCTCCGAGACTCTCAGCTGGCCTGGGAAGGAGGGAGGGAGGTGCTCTGGCTGCCAGCTGCCGCAGCTCGGGGAATCACGCGCCACTCGGGGATCTCACCACAGCAGAGTCTTGCAGTCAGTCTCAGCAGTATTGTTTTGACTCTCATTTCTGATCAATGTCTGCATTGGAAAAATGCTACCTCCAAACCAGGTGAAGGGTGGGGGTTTGGGGTAGCCCTGGGGTCTCCTCTCACATCTCTGCCTCTTCTCTGAATCCACACCTTAATGTTTGTGCAGGGAGGAATAACAGGACAATGATATTTATTGCACATATCCTGTCCTCTCTTCTTTGAGTGGACTATGCCCCTGCAGTGGCGGTGAGTAGCTGTCCCCTTCTTATCAGCCTTCACTGACACTCACTTTCCAGTCTCAGGTGTGGAGAGGGAGACCCACAGGCATTGCTGATGAGGAGCTCAGGCCCAAGCTGGTCCCAGGCATTTTCAGGTTCCTCCTTTTTAGCTGCATCTTCCAAGTGCTTCACAGTCTTCTCTGCTGGACAATCCCTGGAAGGTCTGCAGTATCCATTCTCCTTGGTTACCTTGACTCCAATTCTGGTTGAGATACTGTGTAAAATACACCTTTTACCTCTTAGAACAGAAAATGTGAGGAAGTAGTCTTTTCTTCTCTCTGTCTGTTCTTATTGCCATCTCATTTCTCTCTAGTTGTTATTTCCCAAGTTCTTTAGCAGGGAATGTGGCATCGGTAGAGTCAAGCAAAATGCCCTAAAACCTTAGGAGTAATTCTATGGCAGCTGTCATTTCTTCAATTTGGGGCACACAAAGCAGTCATGGATCCTTCTCATCTTTCCCTCAGGGAGAAGAAAGTTCCTCTTCAGAGCTTTCTGCTCCCTCTATCCCTGTTTTATGATAAGCAGAATATAGGAGAATTATATTTAAATGACACCAGTCAGAAAGTCTAGTTTCTGAGCTGACCCCTTGGGTGCCAATTCTAGGGAAACAGAAAAGAGCACGTCATAGCCCACTTGCCACCAACATTCACTGGGGCAGATATTCTAGGAGCTAGTTTGGCTGCAAAGAGCTATACAACTCAGGCAGGCATGGGACAGGCATACAAAGTGCAAGAGAGTCCACAAAGGGCATCCCAAATGGCCTAGGTCCTGCCAGCTTTGACTTCCCTGTCCAAGGATCACATGGGTTTTGGTAGCATGGTGACTGCTTCAAGGAAGCCCTCATGACTCCACCTTCTGGGTTCACAGTCCTTTGGAGAGCCATCATGCACTATGCCTGAGGGCATTTGGTGAAGGGATGGTGGCCCTCCTAAGGTTAGGAGGGCAGAGACACTGGGTTTCTGTCAAGGTAGCTCCATTGCCCTCTCTGTCTCTTGCCCTTTTAGAAGTTCATCTCAGTGCTCACTGATCACCCACTTGAAGGAAATCCAGCTGCCAGTTGGGGAGTCCTCCTCATGGGGGGACCTAAAGCTTCTTCTCATAGGATCTGTCTGTGGGCTTAGGAGTGGACCCTGCAGTCTCTGCCACATGCTCAGAGGTCTGCTGACTTTCACAACAGCTTCACAGCAAATTAGGGGGAACCCTGAGCCAGAACCACACAGCAAAGCTGCCCCAGAACTTCTGACCCACAAAAATGTATTTGAGAATCAATGGATTTTGTTTTCAACTGCAAAGTTTGGGGTTAATTTGTCACTTCACTGTAGGTCACTAGTACAGCCTGTTTTTAGGATATCAATATAAAGATATGTAACTCCATATATTAGCCTTCCCTCAAATGTTTTGCCTGAGAACGCTGTTGCAATCAGGTTTGTCATGACACCCCACTCCTGGAGCAAACTGAGTCTTAAACCAGGACCCACAGTGGACACAACCCAGACATGTAGCCCCAGGAAAGCATCTATGGTGAAATCTCAGCAGTTAGCTGCACATCCACAGGCATCCTGCTGAGAGCCACCTGTGATCACAAGGTCTTTGCAATAGCATCTTACTGAGGATTCTGCATCTTGGAGGAACTAAATTGATGCCCAATTTCAATACAGCCTTGAACTGAGGGTTGAATAAACAGTTCCTAGTTCTTTCATCAATGGTGATGTCCTGCCCTCTGAAAACCAGGTGGCGCTGTGGCACTGCTCTGTGCCTCCAACACTGGGCATCAGTTGGGACCAGTGACTCAAAGTGTTCCAGTCCTGGGGGGCTGGGCCTGTGCTCAATGCTGTGGACTCAACAGCTGAGTCCTCTATAGCCTGGCAGAGTCCCCTGAGGGAGGAAATTTTTTTATCATCTCAGCAGCTGCTTCCTCCCAGGGCTCTACCAAGGGGCAAACACAACCAACATCATCCTCAGTCCACCAGATGAGCTGAGCTCCAGCATCAGGGCTAAGGGAGGGCCTGGACAGGCAGTAGATGGGAGCACGTTGGCATGAACAGCCCCTCCTCTGACAGAGAGTGGGGGAAAAATGGAGGTCTGGGGCAGACAGCTCCACCGTGGATCCCACAGGGCTGTGTCCACCATGGCCTGGACTCCTCTCCTCCTTGTGCTCCTCTCCCACTGCACAGGAAGAGACAGTCTTCAGAGATCCCTTGGAAATCTTCCAGCCTTTGTCAGACACTCTAATTCAGACCTCAAGCAGCTTTCCTGGTCCATACTCCATCTCCCAAATGTGTCTGTGTTTACAGGTTCCCTCTCCCAGCCTCTGCTGACTCAGCCACTCTCCCTCTTAGCATCTTAGGGAACAACAGTCAGACTCACCTGTACCATGAGCAGTGGTATTAGTGTTGGTAGCTGCAGCATATGCTTGTATGAGCAGAAGGCAGGAAGCACCCCTGTGTTCTTCCTGTACTACTCCTCAGACTCAGACAAGCAGCAGGGACCTGCAACCCCACTTGAGTCTCTGTTTCCAAAGGTACCTCAAGCAATGCTGCATAATTGCATTTCTTGAGGCTGCAGCCCAAGGACAAGGCTAACTATTTCTATGTGATTGGGGACAGCAGTTCTGCTCACAGTGGCAAGAGCAGATGGGGAATTGGAAGAAAACCTTGGCCTCACAGTCTCCAGCTATGTTTCTTTTCTCTTATTAAAATAAATTCCATATGTACTGAATATACATGGATATAGTTTCTGGTTCCCAATGGCTTACCCCATTTTATCATTCAATGTCTCTGAATTATCAGGGAAGGAAAAACAGGAAACATATAAACAGAAAAAAGTCTATTATCATGACAATTGTGCATTCTACCCCTGGATAGATAGGCCATATGGGGTAAATAGGAGTCTGTAGAGCTGGGATATTCCTCTTGGAGGAAAGTATCTCTGCCTTTGGTCCTATTCTCCTTGGGTCAGAGGCCTGGGGAGGCTCCAATGGATGGACAGTCCTGAAGAACATGAACACAGCACATTACGGTCAGAGCATAGATGTCCCCTACTCTTATATCACCCGGAACCAGGGCTGGCTGAGGTGCCCTGTGGCCCAGCACAAGGTATGAAGATGTGAAGTGTTGCCTGAGGATGTGGGTTCTGGGAGAAGTGTATGCACTGGGTTGACTAGGCTCACTTGCTGGTGCTTATGTCTACAGTTGTAATATAAGGGAGAGGGGTTAGACATGTGAGAATTAGGGCCCTGATACCAGCAAATGGCCCATAATTGCTGTGGAAACCTGATCCTACTCCAGGGAAGGGTGGAGGTAGGTCCAACTGATGTGAATTTCCCACAGCTGATGCCTCTCAGGAGCCCTGGTGACCCATGTGTGTGGTTCATGCTGTGCTCACAGATATTGAGATATATCCTCCACTCCTTCCACATCCCTTTGGAGGTCTGCCTCCCTCAGGGTGTAAGGGTGGGTACATGGACCACCAGAAGCAGGAACTCCCAAATATAGCAAAAAATAACTCCAGCCCAGGAAGCTCCTGAGCAGGCCTCAGATTCTGTGGTCAGTATCTCCTGTATGCAGAGTTGTGGAAACATTATGGGTTACCATGGTGATTGGTACCTAGGGATCCCAGGCAGAAGTCCTGCAGTAGGGAACTCCTCCAGGAGTTCTGGACATCCCCTTGGGTCTAGGAAGAGTGGTCATCACTTCAGAAAAGCTGAGTGTATCACCCATGCACCAAGAGCTCCCTCCATGTGCCCATGAAATCCATCATGCCCATTAAATTTGCCTGGAAACAATGCCACATCAGCTTTTGTCTCCTACTGTCACTTGTGCAACCAAAACCATGTGTAATGCTCTAAACTTGGTCTCTTTATGGGGTTAATGAAATGAACCCTTTTTCTTCTTACTTTCTCAATGACCAAAGAATCATTGTGGGTCCAGAAGCAAAATTGCCTCAATACATACTAGGTAGGGAATGACAGGAAGGTCAGAGGTCCAGAATGTGTGACCCAGGAGACAGTTATCCTGCTGCTTTGAACTCAAAATGCTCCCTGCTCCTGGCTACCATTTTCTAAACTCTGCAGCTTTTAGCAGGGCTTGGCTTCTGTCTTTCTCCTCAGATTTCAACCTTTAGAGCTCCAGAGTTCACAGGTACATCCCAACCTTTCCACAAAGGAGATAATACTAAGCCCCCCCCCCCCACTTTCTAAGATGAGGTTGGGGAGGTGGTGCATCAATAGGCTGATATGGATGATATTGTGGATTCTCTTCAATTGGGCAGGACTGTGCCATTTCCAGGAAGAGGACTATATGCTCCGCTGGTCCTTGCTGTCCTGTAGCCCATACAGGCTGTCCATCACTTCTTGAAGGCTTCCACAATGTTGTAGATGCCTGAGCATCTGAGCTGCCAACTCACACTGGTTTGAGGTTGAGTGTGCTGTCACTGTATCAAGCATGATGATGGCCCCCAGTATTGAGGTTGATCCTATAGTAATCCTTGTGCACCCAGACACAAGGGAAATTGGCAAGCTATGCTGTTCTGCACTTTTCCACATTCTTTTCATTTCAGAAGTGTGTGGGCTGGTAGCAAATCAGCTTGGTGCATGTCCACTCACCCCTCTGCCTCCAGACTAAGTTTCCTTCCTTGTTCCAGGCTTCCTCCACCATGCCCAAGTTCTATGCATGAACAGAAGAATTCTGGCCCATGAAGCATGAGATGAGGTCAGTGTCACATGAGATGGAGCCCAGAAGGATGCTGGTATTGATGTATCTTAGACATATTTGTAGATTTAAGTATTCAGCAGCAAGCCAATGGACAGAATTATGAGAAGGACCTGGAGACTGCAAGTTTCCACTGGCTTCATGTCCTTCTCTTCCAGCACAGATAGCCACTTGGCCCTGCTCTCTAGAATGGTGATGCCTACCCATTGATCAAGTCCCAAAGCACAATGGGTGTGGGAATCATGCGGGGGCCATCATACAAGACCAAGGATGTACCTGTGGCCAGCACAGTTACCAGCCAATTCCACCCCATACACAGTCAATTGCAGTGTACTGCAGGATGATGTCACTGCAGGTCATGTTGTCATGAAGCACATGCTCCATCAGGTGCTTGAGGAGGTTGCCCTGGTTTAATGTACCAGGCACTTGGGAGTGCCCATTTTTTCACAATGAAATACATTAAAGAGAGAATAGTTGAAAAGCAGCTTCTCAAACTCTGGGTGGGGGGCTTGCTATCCTGTCCTGCTTTCAAAAAAGGAAGTCAGAAAGTGATCTTTGGAATCTTGGAAATGTCTATGTTCTCCTTTGTGGTGATATAAGGTAACACTACCTACATTTTCAAGTCTGACAATCCCTTCTCAACCTCCTGAGCTTTTCCATATAGCTGTGTACATTGCATTGTTCACCATGGCCTCCACAGAGATGATAAGCTTCATCTTATTTTGTGAAAACCAGAAGACATTTAACACCAAAGTCTGGGGAGGTGGAGGTCCAAATGGCATCAATACTGACATGTTTTTCACAGCATGTGCCCATTTGGGCAAATAACCAACTACCCAATTTCATATCTTCATGTCCATTTTCCTCATTGTTGCAGCAAAGTGGGACACTCATTGCCTCAACTCTTCAAGAGTCACCTTTATGATTTCCTCTTTGTCTTCCCATGCAACAGAAAAGGAGACCTGGACATTCTCCTTGTGTTGCAATAGGTTTCCAGGATAATTTAGGTGACTGCCTTTAAAACAGTCAGGCACATCCATGATCCCTTTTGATGTGTCCACAACCTCAGCATACATGCATGAGAAGACAATGCTGCTGAATTTCTAGAACTCTGCCCAGTAGTCTGAATAGGACTCCACTGACCAATGGCACAAGTCAATATAATTTCCAAGTGCCTGGCTGCTGGCAGCACTGACCACTGCTAGTAAGCAATTTTTCTGTGTGTGCTTCCTGCTGCCAGGCACCCACATCACCTGGGTTCCATGACTTCCTTGTACCTGGCCCATGGTTCTTTGGACTTGGCTGTGGTGCACACAGTGTGAGCAGGGGTGACTCAGCAGTGAGCATGGAATGAGGATGACTTGCTGCCCTGGCAGGACATTATGTGCACCCTGTCCTGAGCCCCAGTTTAATATCAGTTTGATTGTAAGTAATAATCCATTATTGTAGCTTTTCTCTCATCTCAATTATTGTAGGGATAAGGATCCAATGATCTTATTTTTATTAAGAATATCCTTCAGCCATTTTCATGGATTTTCTGATGCCAGGGATTAATAATGGCCATTTTCCATAGGAAGCCCCAAGTTCACTTCTACTCCCTTGAAGTGAAAGCATGGAACACAAAGCAGGAAGATCCTGGGCCTGTGGGTTGGAAGCCAACTAGACTGACATGTTATAAACAATCCACAACCAGTCTCCACAGGGTATCTCTAGTGATCACACAGGTCCTTTGGGGTGGGGTTACAATGAGGATTCCAACTCAGGGATCTGGAATTGGACCTGAGGCTCTGAATTTCTAATTAGAACCCCCACTGACAAAATTTATGGTCATTTTTGATAATAATAACCCATGAGAATCACATAAAAAAGGGGGAGTTCTCAGCAGAAATGAAACAGTATAATCCTGAACTGAGAAAATGAATGACTTAGATCAAAAAAGAAGTACCCAGTGCAGGCAGAAAGCAGGTAAAAAAGGACTATGGCAAGAGGACAGAAAGTGGAAGGTGCTCCTCTTTCTTTAGCAGCAAGAAAACCAAAATGGCACTCATCTCTGCCTGAAATTCCCTCAGCCTCTTGTCCCACCTCCCATTGGCTTCTCCCCTACATTCTTAAGTACTGACTGTCCACACCCTCTCACCATCCCAGATCTTACTCTTGATGCCCCTTTAAATCCTCAGTCCCCTCTCTTTCTACCCCTCTCCTTCCCCCAGGCCTCCTCAGTTAAGTACCGTGTCTCAATATCAGGAAAGCCACAGACATTACCCCAGATTCTTCCTTGGATGTTGGCACTCACAACCCCTTCCCCATATAGAACCTCTAATTCCTTAGTTTGTCAGGGACAGGTTGGCTGATTCTCCTTTATCACCCACACTGCAACCTTCTATTTCCTGGGTTGTCCTCATTTTTCACTGAATTTAGTGAACCATGTGACATGCTCATTTATTCTCCTAAACCCTCCCATCTGCCCCTTCATCTGATCATGTGAAGGATAAGATAGGAAGAGGCCTCTGGCCTTGTGAGCAGCCCAGAAGTGAGTTCCTGACTAGACTGTCCCAGTTTTGGGGCAATGTATGTTTCTAAGCCATGTAGCATGTGTGAGACATGCTGTCCCCTGAGGACTCCTTCAGAAATGGGAAGAATTTCTAATTCTTATTGAAATGGCCCAAATAGAAAAGTAGAGGTGGAGTCTGGGTAGTTGGCAGGGATGGGCAGAGGTCAGGCTCCAGAAGGGGGGCAAAAGTCTCTGTCAGGGTCACAGTCATCTGACCCCATACACAATAGAGCTGGGCCTGGGCAGTGGGGAGCACTGTGGGCCTGCTGCTGATGGTCTGCAAGCCCTCAACTGGGACACCTGACCCCTACCTTACCTCTGTTCAGACTCACTGGGTCCCACAGCTGGGTCTTCTATGGGCCTTGGGAACCTCAGCCAGACCCAGCCCAGGCCCTGCACTCCTAGCAATGACACCAGCCACTGAGGCCTCCCTAGGGCCCAAGGAGGGAGAGGTAGTCAGGGGGAGAGGAGACCATTTTCCTGTAGGCCCCTGTCCCCTGGGGACTGAGGGAATAAGAGAGGCATGGGCCATATCTGCCCCATTAGAGTTCTGGTGTCTGCACTATGGCCTGAATGCCGCTCAGCCTCCTCACCATCCTTGTCCACTGCACAGGTCAGTACTGTCCTCAGCATCTTGATGCGAAGAGTACTGGGAGACACTCACAAGTCACAAGTATCCTTCATTTCCACCCTTCCCCCAGGCCCTAATTGGTGTTTGTGTTTGCTAGGTCCATCTCCCATCCTGTGCTGGTGCACCTGCCCTCAGTATCTGCCTCCCTGGGGGCCTCAGTCAAGTTCACCTGCACCCTGAGCAGTGAGCACACCTACTATGTTACATGGTACCAGCAGAAGCCAGAGAAGAGGTTCCAGTTCATATCCTGAGGATGGGATCCCCAATTGCTTCCTGGACTCCAGCTCTAGGGCTGACCACTACTTACCCATCAATGACCTCCAACCTGAGGACAAGGCTGCCTATTTCTGTGAGGCAGACCATGGCAGTAGGAGCAGCTTTGTGTAATGCATAGTGACACAGACAGGGGGGAAATGAGATGAAAACCTCCCACTGATGTGCTCTGTCCCCTCCTCCCTCCACTGGTTTGATCAGAAGCTTGAGGGAAGCCTCCTCACCTGCCTGCAGTCTCCACCTACCCAGGTGTGTGGGTCATTCATTGCTTGTGTCAGAGAACAGTCTGTCACTGTGCTCTCTGATCATGCCTGTTTGTGACTCACAACACAAGATCCTTTGTTTTGCAGAATATTTTCTCAGAAATTCTTGTAGCATGTGGGATCATATGTGGACAAACATGGTTGTCCCAACTCACTAGCCTCATGATGAATGTTTAGTTTCCAGACTATGTAGAGCCATTCACAGGTGCACTCAGCAGGACTGTCCATCAGATCCTGTTACTTTCATCCCCACTCAGTATTTGTGATCCATCCACACAGAGCAGGGCTCTGGCATTTCCATGGAAATCTGAGACCTTGACCCTGACTCCTCACTGTCCCACGTGCACACTGAGCTTCTCCTATCATTCACCACACCCCAGTCTCCTCAAAGTGTCCAAAGGGCTCAGATCAGCATACCTCTATGAGCTGGTAAAAATAAAATGGAAACATTATTATACAGCAGGATGAGAGAGGCAGGGCTGTCTCTGCCCCTGAGGCTTTGAGAGGGCCCACCATTGTCCTCCCCAAAATGAAATGGCTCATGGGCAGGAGAAAGCCCTGGTGGAATCACTCCCTCCACTGATAGCCCATGTGGACATTCAAGACAGGACAGGACCCTCTGTTCTGAATGGCCATCATTGCTGAGACCTTGGATATTAGCCCAGGATGGCATGATTGCAAAAGTTGTATGGCAAGGAGAGGCCCTCTGGGCCTGGCTCAGTCTCTACTACACATGGGACCAGACCTTGAGGACCTCCTTCCCCATCCATAGGAGGCCAACTTGTTTTTTTCCAAAGTTCTTGGAGTTATCTAGAACTCCTTTTTTTATTAATTAAAAAAAATTAACAAAACATTTAGAAATCATTCCATTCTACATATACTATCAGTAATTCTTAATATCATCACATAGTTGCATATTCATCATTTCTTAGTACATTTGCATCAATTTAGAAAAAGAAATAAGAAGACAACAGAAAAAGAAATAAAATGACAATAGAGAGGAAAAAAAACAAAACAAAACTATACGTACCATAACCCTTATCCCTCGCCTTCACCTACCACTATTTCAAACTGAATTTATATTAACATCTGTTCCTCCTGTTATTTATTTTTATTCCATATGTTCTACTCTTCTGTTGATATAGTAGCTAAAAGGAGCATCAGACATAAGGTTTTCACATTCACAGAGTCTCATTGTGAAAGCTGTATCATTGTTCAATCATCATCAAGAACCTTGGCTACTGGAACACAGCACTACATTTTCAGGCAATTCCCTCCAGCCTCTCCACTACATCCTGAACAACAAGGTGATATCTACTTAATGCATAAGAATAACCTCCAGGATAACCTCTCGACTCTGTTTGGAATCTCTCAATCATTGACACTTTGCCTCATTTTACTCTTCCCCCTTTTTGTCGAGAAGGTTCTCTCAGTCTCTTGATGTTAATTCTCAGCTCATTCGAGGGTTTTTCTCAGTCTTTTGATGCTGAGTCTCAGCTCATTCCAGGATCTTTGTCCCACATTGCCAGGAAGGCCCACACCCCTGGGAGTCATGTCCCATGCAGAGAGGGGGAGGGTGGTGAGAATGCTCATCATATTGGCTGGAGAGAGAGGCCACATCTGAGCAACAAAAGAGGCACTCTTGGGGGTGACTCTTAAGCTTAAATTTTAAGTAGACTTGACCTATCTTTTGTGGGTTTAAGTTCATGTGAACAAACCCCAAGACTGGGGGCTCAGCCTATAGCTTTGGTTGTCCACACTGCTTGTGAGAATATCAAGAATTCAACTTGCAGAGGTTGAATTTCTCCCCACTCTCACCATTCCCCAAAGGGGGCTTGTAAATACTTTTCCAGTCACTGATCACATCATTCTGGGATTCATCGGGGGATCACTCTGGACAAACCAACAAAAACTCATGTGCTACCTGAGATTCCAAGTACTTATGACATTCTATCAAACTATCTACATTATTTATATTAGGAAATGCTCTAGTCAAAATCTAAATTTTGTAACAAATAAACATTTTTTGCTTTAGTCTCACACATAATGTGACATTTTAGAGTATTAGATATCTATTTTCAGCACCCTACAATAATGACAATCTTTTGTTCTTCCTCATGCAAAAACATTTTTAAAATTTGTACATTGTACATTTCACTATTATTATACACTCTAAGCATTCCTAGATTATATCATCTCAATCTTTAACATCTATCTTTCTTTCTGATTTCATTTATGTCCCCATCCCTCCTCTCTCTATCATTCTCACATGCAGCTTCATTCAGTGTTTTAACATAATTACATTACAATTAGGTAGTATTGTGCTGTCCATTTCTGAGTTTTTGTATCCAGTCCTGTTGCACAGTCCATATCCCTTCAGTTCCAATTACCCATTATCTTACCCTATTTCTATCTCCTGATGGTCTCTGTTACCAGTGACATATTCCAACTTTATTCACTAATGTTGGTTCATATCAGTGAGACCATACAGTATTTGCCCTTTAGTTTTTGGCTAGTCTCACTCAGCATAATGTTCTCTAGGTCCATCCATGTTATTACATACTTCATAAGTTTATTCTGTCTTAGAGCTGCATAATATTCCATCATACATATATACCACAGTTTGTTTAGCCACTCCTCTGTTGATGGACATTTTGGCTGTTTCCATCTCTTTGCAATTGTAAATAATGCTGCTATAAACATTGGTGTGCAGATGTCTGTTTGTGTCTTTGCCCTTAAGTCCTCTGAGTAGATACCTAGCAATGGTATTGCTGGGTCATATGGCAATTCTATATTCAGCTTTTTGAGGAACCACCAAACTGCCTTCCACAGTGGTTGCACCATTTGACATTCCCACCAACAGTGGATAAGTGTGCCTCTTTCTCCACATCCTCTCCAGCACTTGTCATTTTCTGTTTTGTTGATAATGGCCATTCTGGTGGGTGTGAGATGATATCTCATTGTGGTTTTGATTTGCATTTCTCTAATGGCCAGGGACATTGAGCATCTCTTCATGTGCCTTTTGGCCATTTGTATTTCCTCTTCTGAGAAGTGTCTGTTCAAGTCTTTTTCCCATTTTGTAATTGGGTTGGCTGTCTTTTTGTTGTTGAGTTGAACAATCTCTTTATAAATTCTGGATACTAGACCTTTATCTGATATGTCATTTCCAAATATTGTCTCCCATTGTGTAGGCTGTCTTTTTACTTTCTTGATGAAGTTCTTTGATGCACAAAAGCATTTAATTTTGAGGAGCTCCCACTTATTTCTTTCTTTCTTCAGTGCTCTTGCTTTAGGTGTAAGGTCCATAAACCTGCCTCCCTTATAAGATTCATAAGATATCTCCCTACATTTTCCTCTCACTGTTTTATGGTCTTAGACCTAATGTTTAGATCTTTAATCCATTTTGAGTTAACTTTTGCATAGGGTGTGAGATACGGGTCCTCTTTCATTCTTTTGCATATGGATATCCAGTTCTCTAGGCACCATTTATTGGAGAGACTGTTCTGTCTCAGATGAGTTGACTTGACTGCCTTATCAAAGATCAAATGTCCATAGATGAGAGGGTCTATATCTGAGCACTCTATTCAATTACATTGGTCGATATATCTATCTTTATGCCAGTACCATGTTGTTTTGACCACTGTGGCTTCATAATATGCCTTAAAGTCAGGCAGCATGAGACCTCCAGCTTCGTTTTTTTCCTCAAGATACTTTTAGCAATTTGGGGCACCCTGCCCTTCCAGATAAATTTGCTTATTGATTTTTCTATTTCTGAAAAATAAGTTGTTGGGATTTTGATTGGTATTGCATTGAATCTGTAAATCAATTTAGGTAGAATTGACATCTTAACTATATTTAGTCTTCCAATCCATGAACAGGTATGCCCCTTCCATCTATTTAGGTCTTCTGTGATTTCTTTTAACAGTTTCTTGTAGTTTTCTTTGTATAGGTCTTTTGTCTGTTTAGTTAAATTTATTCCTAAGTATTTTATTCTTTTAGTTGCAATTGTAAACAGAATTCGTTTCTTGATTTCCCCCTCAGCTTGTTCATTGCTAGTGTATAGAAATGCTACAGATTTTTGCATGCTGATCTTGTAACCTGCTAATTTCCTGTACTCGTTTACTAGCTCTAGTAGTTTTCCTGTGGATTTTTCAGGGTTTTCGATGTATAGTATCATATCATCTGCAAACAGTGATAGTTTTACTTCTCCCTTTCCAATTTTGATGCCTTGTATTTCTATTTCTTGTCTAATTGCTCTGGCTAGAACTTCCAACATGGTGTTGAATAACAGTGTTGATAGTGGACATCCTTGTCTTGTTCCTGATCTTAGGGGGAAAGTTTTCAATTTTTCCCATTGAGGATGATATTAGCTGTGGGTTTTTCATATATTCCTTTTATCATTTTAAAGAAGTTCCCTTGTATTCCTATCCTTTGAAGTGTTTTCAACAGGAAAGAATGTTGAATCTTGTCAAATGCCTTCTCTGCATCAATTGAGATGGTCATGTGATTTTTCTGATTTGATTTGTTGATATGGTATATTACATTAATTGATTTTCTTATGTTGAAACATCCTTTCATACCTGGGATGAATCCTCCTTGGTCATGATGTATAATTCTTTTAATGTATTGCTGGATTCTATTTGCTAGAATTTTGTTGAGGATTTTTGCATCTATATTCATTAGAGAGATTGGTCTGTAGTTTTTTTTTTTGTAATATCTTTGCCTGGTTTTGGTATGAGGGTGATGTTGGCTTCATAGAATGAATTAGGTAGCTTTCCCTCCACTTCAATTTTTTTGAAGAGTTTGAGCAGGGTTGGTACTAATTCTTTCTGGAATGTTTGGTAGAATTCACATGTGAAGCCGTCTGGTCCTGGACTTTTCTTTTTGGGAAGCTTTTGAATGACTGATTCAATTTCTTTACTTGTGATTGGTTTGTTGATGTCATCTATTTCTTCTTGAGTCAACGTTGGTTGTTCATGCCTTTCTAGGAACTTGTCCATTTCATCTACATTGTTGTATTTATTAGCATAAAGTTCTTCATAGTATCCTGTTATTACCTTCTTTATTTCTGTGAGGTCAGTGATTATGTCTCCTCTTCCATTTCTGATCTTATTTATTTGCATCCTCTCCCTTCTTCTTTTTGTCAATCTTGCTAAGGGCCCATCAATCTTGTTGATTTGCTCATAGAACCAACTTCTGGTCTTATTGATTTTCTCTATTGTTTTCATGTTCTCAATTTCATTTATTTCTGCTCTAATCTTTATTATTTCTTTCCTTTTGCTTGCTTTGGGGTTAGTTTCCTGTTCTTTCTCCAGTTCTTCCAAGTGGACAGTTAATTCCTGAATTTTTGCCCTTTCTTCTTTTTTGATATAGGCATTTAGGGCAACAAATTTCCCTCTTAGCACTGCCTTTGCTGCATCCCATAGGTTTTGATATGTTGTGCTTTCATTTTCATTTGCCTCGAGATATTGACTAATTTCTCTTGTAATTTCTTCCTTGACCCACTCGTTTTTTAAGAGTGTGTTGTTGAGCCTCCACGTATTTGTGAATTTTCTGGCACTCTGCCTATTGTTGATTTCCAACTTCATTCCTTTATGATCCGAGAAAGTGTTGTGTATGATTTCAATCTTTTTAAATTTGTTGAGACTTGCTTTGTGACCCAGCATATGGTCTATCTTTGAGAGTGATCCATGAGCACTTGAGAAAAACGTGTATCCTGCTGTTGTGGGGTGTAATGTCCTATAAATGTCTGTTAAGTCTAGCTCATTTATTGTAATATTCAAATTCTCTGTTTCTTTATTGATCCTCTGTCTAGATGTTCTGTCCATTGATGAGAGTGGGGAATTGAAGTCTCCAACTATTATGGTAGATGTGTCTATTTCCCTTTTCAGTGATTGCAGTGCATTCCTCATGTATTTTGGGGCATTCTGATTCGGTGCATAAATATTTATGATTGTTATGTTTCTTGTTTAATTGTTCCTTTTATTAGTAGATAGTATCCTTCTTTGTCTCTTTTAACTGTTTTACATTTGAAGTCTAATTTGTTGGATATTAGTATAGCTACTCCTGCTCTTTTCTGGTTGTTATTTGTATGAAATATCTTTTCCCAACCTTTCACTTTCAACCTATGTTTATCTTTGGGTCTAAGGTGTGTTTCCTGTAGACAGCATATAGAAGGATCCTGTTTTTTAATCCATTCTGCCAGTCTATGTCTTTTGATTGGGGTGTTCAGTCCATTAACATTTAGTGTTATTACTGTTTGGGTAATACTTTCCTCTACCATGTTACCTTTTGTATTATATATATCATATCTGATTTTCCTTCTTTCTACACTCTTCTCCATACCTCTCTCTTCTGTCTTTTCATATCTGACTCTAGTGCTCCCTTTAGTATTTCTTGCAGAGCTGGTCTCTTGATCACAAATTCTCTCAGTGACTTTTTGTCTGAAAATGTTTTAATTTCTCCCTCATTTTTGAAGGACAATTTTGCTGGATATAAAAGTCTTGGTTGGCAGTTTTTCTCTTTTAGTAATTTAAATATGTCATCCCACTGTCTTCTTGCTTCCATGGTTTCTACTGAGAAATCTACACATAGTCTTATTGGGTTTCCCTTGTATGTGATGGATTGTTTTTCTCTTGCTGCTTTCAAGATCCTCTCTTTCTCTTTGACCTCTGACATTCTAACTAGTAAGTGTCTTGGAGAACGCCTATTTGGGTCTAATCTCTTTGGGGTGTGCTGCACTTCTTGGATCTGTAATTTTAGGTCTTTCATAAGAGTTGGGAAATTTTCAGTGATAATTTCTTCCATTAGTTTTTCTCCTCCTTTTCCCTTCTCTTCTCCTTCTGGGACACCCACAACACGTATATTTGTGCGCTTCATATTATCATTCAATTCCCTGAGCCCCTGCTCAAATTTTTCCATTCTTTTCCCTATAGTTTCTGTTTCTTTTTGGAATTCAGATATTCCATCCTCCAGTTCACTAATTCTATCTTCTGTCTCTTTAAATCTACCATTGTAGGTTTCCATTGTTTTTTTCATCTCTTCTCCTGTATCTTTCATTCCCATAAGTTCTGTGATTTGTTTTTTCAAACTTTCCATTTCTTCTTTTTGTTCAATTCTTGCCTTCTTCATGTCCTCCCTCAATTTATTGATTTGGTTTTGAAGAGGTTTTCCATTTCTGTTCATATATTCAGAATTAGCTGTCTCAGCTCCTGTATCTCATTTGAGCTATTGGTTTGTTCCTTTGACTGGGCTATATCTTCAATTTTCCTGGTGTGATTTGTTATTTTTTGCTGTTGTCTGGGCATTTAATCAGATTTCCCTGAGTGTGGGACCCAGCAGGTTGAAAGACTTTCCTGTGAAGTCTATGGGCTCTGTTTTTCTTATCCTGCCCAGTATGTGGTGCTTGTCTGTCTGCAGGTCCCACCTGCAAAAGATGTTGTGGCTCCTTTAACTTTGGAAGACTCTCATTGCTGGGTGTGTGGTGGAGACAAAGGAAAGGTTTTAGGTTGGTTTTAATGGCTTCAAATTGTGAAGTCCTGGCTTCTGAATTCCTTGAGAGAGGGATTCCACCTGAGTTGCGTTTCACCCCTCCCGCGGGGAAGGTTCAGGTGGTAGAGAGCCCTGAAAGCAGCCTGTTTCTGCGTTCGGGGCAGTTGCAACCTGTGTAATCCCAGCGCTGAGCCCAGAGGCAACCAGGCCTCTGTAGAAACAGCCACAGAAGGCTCTGTTTCACTCCCTTTCCTCTTTTTCAGTTAGCCCAATAGGCGACTTCCGCCTTGATCAGTTTCGCCTGAGCTGAGGGGCTATTTTTAGTAGTCAGAAGTTGTTCATCAATGCCACTATTGGTGTTAGGTTGGGCTCAGTCTCTATTACTGTTGGAGACTCTTTCCTTTCCCTCTGGGAAGTCGCCTGTGGGGGATGGGTGCCAGCCACCGCAGCTTGGGGAACCACTGATCCGAGGCTCCCAGCCAGCCCAGAAAGCCGCATGTGTGTGAGGGGCACCGGTCACCAGCCACCACGGCTTGGGGAACCACTGATCCGAGGCTCCCAGCCGGCCTGGAAAGCCACGTGTGGGGGAGGGGCATGAGACGCCACGGCTTGGGGAACTGCTGATCCGAAGCTCCCAGCTGGCCCAGGAAGGAGGGAGGGAAGGGCTCCGGCTGCCATGCCACCGCGGCCCGGGGAAGTGCGCACCACTCGGGGACCTCACCCCAGTGGTGTCTCTTAACTGGTCCAGCCGTTCCAGACTAGGGTACACTGTGTGTCTGGTCTCTGTTGTGGCTCTGGGAGCTGTTCTGTACTGTTTCTAGTTATTTAGTAGTTGTTCTGGAGGAGGAACTAAGACGCGCGCACCTTACTAAGCCGCCATCTTCTCCGGAAGTCCTGATTCCACTTTTATCACCACATAAAGATATAACCTGAATTTTATATTACAGAATATAGGGGACTTAGAGATACACAGAAGATAGAGATAGGTGAAACGTTAGCTAGTGAGGTTGCTCTCCAATGTAAAGGACTAGATAGGAGTGAAGGTGATTCTCTAGTGGGTCTAGAAGTAATATTACCATATAGAAGATGAACAAGATTGAAAGGGGTTGTATACACCTACGTGTCCCATTGATACACACTAGAAATATGAGTGAGTTCTTTTAAGAATTACTTCAAAGATATGACTCTTTATGAAGAGTGTTTAAGTCCAGGGTATGGGGAGAAAACTGCTATTACATGCTATGAGTTATGTTCAAAAGGAAACCATCAGTGCTACCACAGCAACAGCAGAGGTAAATAATGGGGTGAGGGACAAGATTTAAGAGGAGGTTTAGATTACCTACTTGGTGAGTGTGTGTTTATTGGTTTTCTGTCTATTGGGAACAATGAAATTATCTAAAATTGAGAATGTTGATGGGCTGTTGACTTTGAGCCCTCTACATGAAGCCCAATGAATGCAGATGGCTGAAGGATGCACTGACAGAGAAGTAGATTTGTGAATGATGGTGTATGCTTATGAACGAAGGTTGTGCTGCTACAAAAAGGAACAATGTCATGAGGCACGCAACCATGTGAATGAACATGTGGGATATTTTGTGAGACAAAATAAGCTAGAAATAAAAACAACAACAACAACAATGGTATTGTCACCTTTAGAAAATGCTTATAAGAAAACAGGGGCCTAGATGGTAGTCTTTTAGAGCAGACACATTAAATCCAGAATGGTGATTATTATTTATGGATTTTGAGAGGCTGTTTTATATATATAACCTGATATTTAGAGGTAACAACAAAGCCAAACAGGTTTGGGTTAAAGTAATTCAGAACATAGGGGTAAGGAAGACAGTGTCTATATTTTAGAACTACACATTCTCTTTGAGACCAATGGAAGAAAGATTTATTTGATCTGGAACTGAAATTTTCTGTACTGCATAATCTAATTCAATTTATCTGTATAGCTCATTTGAACAACTGAAACACAGGAAGCACAGACTAAGAAAGAGGTTTTTAAATCCCATATAGATTATTGCAATGCCTGGAAAACACCCCAGATTATATTAACCAGATAATCAAAAAGTATTGGCAAAGTCCCCTGAGGGAGGGGAGAAAGAGAATGGAATTATTAAACTTTACCATCAGGGAATCCCCTTATACTGTGTCAAACTTTAGGGATACCCAAATCAATAGACCATGCCCTTGAGCATGAGGCTTACTCTTGTTAACCTTATGCAGGTAGTGGAGAAGCTTAAGCTACCTATTGGCATGCCTAAGAGTTACTTCTGGATCAGATCTGGCCTCAGTCTCTCTAAGCCCAACTTTGCAAGTGAAATCATTGCCCACGCCCTTACTGGGACATGACATTCAGGGATGAAAGTGTCCCTGGAAATGTGGGAGATGACTCCCAGGGCTGAATCCAGACCTGGCACCATGGAATCAACAATTACATTCTGGTCAAAAAGAGGGAAAAATACAATTAACAAAGTATTAGCAGCAAAGAGAGTTCAAATAGATTTGAGAGGCTACTCCAGAGGTTGCTCTTACACAAGCTTCAGTTAGACATTGCTACCTATCATAACCTCCCAACCCCCAACCAGGATCATTCCAGTCAATCCTAAAGAACACCTAGGGCAATATGTAAGATTCTACAAGGGTTTCAGGCACTAGAGTAGCTTTCCAGAAACCTACAACCTCCAGATGGATCCCTGGTCCAGATGAATCCTGAAATCTAGCCCAGCCTCTCCAGAACATCAGATAGTTCCATCTCCCTACACCATATTAGTGGCAGACCCTTCCAATATAAAAAATTTAGAATTGCCATAGCCCAAACAACCCCAATGAGAGCTATGGAAAGATCAAAGGTCATGGTGGAATTACACATAGAAGATAGGACTTAACAAATGAATATGAATGCTGAATCATTAAATTGATATCTCTTTCAGTCCAGTATTTTAGAACAGCTAGAAGTAGAAACTTAAAATTGTAGAATTGTAACCCATGACAAACTCTTAAATATGTTCTAGAACTAATTCTGATGTTGTGCTTTGAAATTTATAGAAGGAAAAGAAATTCAATTGTGATGATAGAAAAGTATTTAAACCCTCCAGCTTCCTATATTCTGGAGCAGCTTGAAGGAAAAATATAAGAGGATTGTATGGTTGCCCATGACAAGCTCTGGAATCTATCCAGTAACCACTTTTTGAAGAGTGATTTGAAAACTATTGATTTTTTTAAAATTTCTTTGCTTTGTATATATGTTATATTATACAAAAAAGGTTAAAAAAAAAAAAAAAAGCAAGGAACACCAGTTATTAGGCGATAGAAATAAGGTAGAGATTGGGCAGATGATACTGAAAGAATACAGATTGTGCAACAAGACTGACTTTAAAATTTCACAAATAAATAGCCCAATACTACCTGATTGCAGCACAATAATATAAGTACTGAATGAAGCTGAATGTGAGTATGATAGAGGAAGAAGGGCTGGGGGCACATATGAGGCAGAAGGAAAGATAAATCATGAAGAGTGAGAATTTAGGAATGCCTAGACAGGACAATATTGGTGATTAAATGTACAAACAAAAAAAACATTTTTGAATGACAGAGAGCAAATGAATGTCAATGATGCAGGGTATTGAAGCTAGACGGTATATAAGAATAAGTACAATCAATGTAATCTAGGGTCTACAGTCAACAGTAACATTGTAATATGCTTCCACTGAATGTTCCAAAGGCATTAAGCCAAAACTAAATGTCAACAGATGGGGGGTATGGGGAAGGGATATGGGTTCTTTGTAGAAGAAAACAAAATGTCTTCATATAGATTATGGTGGCAAAGATGTGTCTATACACTTAGGTTGGATTGCATGATGTGTGAATAAAACTGTTTAAAAATGAACAGAGAAAAATAAATGCTAGAGAAAATGAGGAAAATGAGATGTACCTATTCACTTTTTTGTTTTGTTTTGTTTTTGTTTTTTTGTACCTATTCACTTTTGATAGGGAAATGAAAGGTGCAGCCCCTTGGAGGGCAGTGTGGTAGTTCCACAGGGGGCTAGGGTTGGGGTTGCCGTATGATCCTGAAATCCCATTGCTCAGTATAAACTGACCGTGGGGACACAAATGGACATTTGCACACTGGTGTCTATGGTGGCAGTGTTCAAAATCCCCAGTGAATGGAACTTAAGGGTACAACAGCAGAGGAATGAAAGGGAAATCTATGGTGTATATATACAATCAATGACTCACCAGCCACAGGAAGGAATGAAGTTGTGAATCATGCAACTAGGCGAATGAAACTTGGCAGATTGTGTGCTGAGTGAAATGTCAGAAAAGAACGACAAATATCATGCCTCACTCATATGGACTGACCATGATGTGAAAACTTGGTGAACTGAAGTTGAGAGCATAGGTTATCAGATTTGGGCCTATGGTAAAGGGTCCTGGATTGTAGTCTCTTACAACAGTCACATATATCATGATATGCAACTAAATTCTGAGACACTGAGCTGTTTGTTTATAACCTGGCTTTTCCCAGAAACTTTGGGTACTTATGTGACACCTGAGATTCAGAGCTAAAGCTATGAAGCTATGAATGTCAGCAATACCCCATACAGGAACTGTTTAATAAGTTGAAAAAGGGAGCTGATTTTGAATAGAGATATGAATGAAGCTGATCTGATTAGGACTAAGGTATATCAGAATACAGTGTAAAGAATGATGTCACCCATACTTTAAAACTTAAACTTCTGTTGAGACCAATGGAAGAGATGTTTATTTAATGCAAAATTTATATTTTGGGTAGGGCATTTCATAATTTAACTTGTATAGTCAGTTTAGTTGAACACCGTAAATACATGGAATCTTAACTAGGGTATGAGACTTTGTTGGTTTGTCCATGTTATTTTCATGCCCTGATATATCCCAGAGTAATCTAAGCAATGAATAAGGAAGTATATGCAAGGTCCCCTTGGGGCATTGGAGAAAAAGGAGGAAGTGTTCAACTTTTTCATTTGGAGAATTTCTGATTTTCTCACAAGCAGTAGAGACAATCAAATCAGTAGGTCAAGCCCTTGATCTGGGGGTTCACCCATGTGGAACTTATTCCTGCAAAAGGATTGGCTAGGCCCATCCCAGAGAATCTCTTTTGTTGCTCAGATGTGGCTTCCCTCTCTAAGCCAACTCAGCAGGTGAGCTTCTGTCCTTTTCCCCAATGTGGGTGATGACTCCCAGGCTGTGGGACAAAAAGCCCAGGTTTACAGTGTGGGACAGAAATCCCAGGTTGAATTGGGGCCTGGCATCAAGAGCTTTAGAGAGACTTCTTGATCAAAAGGAGGAAGAGAGAAATGAGACAAAATAGTTTCAATGACCAAGAGCTTTCAAACAGAATTGAGAGGTTATCATGGAGGCTTGCTTATGCATTATATAGATATCCATTTTTGGATTATGGTGTATTAGAGTGGCTAGAGGGAAGTACCTGAAACTGTTGAGAGATGCTCCAGTAGCCTTGATTCTTGAAGAAAATTGTACAATGATATAGTTTTTACAATGTGACTGTGTGATTATGAAAACCTTGTATCTTATGCTTCTTTTATCTAAGGTATGGGCAGATGAGTAAAAATATGGATGGAGAATGAACAAATAATAGGGAGAAAAGGTTAAAATAAATTTATTGGGTAGATGGAAATACTCATGGTCAATGAGAGGGAGGAGTAAGGTGTATGGTATGTGTGAGTTATTTCTTTTTTCATTTTATTTCTTTTTCTGGAGTGATGCAAATGTTCCGAAAAATGATCATGATGATTAATGCACAACTATGTGATATTGTGAGTCATTGATTGTGCACCATGTATGGAATATTTGTATGTTAAGATTTACCAATAGAAAAAAAAGTAAATGCTGTGGTCTACTATTTAAAATGCAATTTAAAATGCTGACCTATTCTTCCATAAATCAGTTCTTCATCTTCTTTCCTAAAGTATGAGTCTTGTGTTACTGGTGATAGATCTGTAGCTGATAGAGTGATACTTCCCATGAACACAGTCATATTTTCCTCTCTCATAACCAGCCCCGAAGAACAAACTGGTCACACCTTCCATGGCCCCTCCCTGATAAGGATCCTTCACACACATCCCCTCCTCTTCTCATCTGCTACTGCAGTATCTGAGTCCTTCCTGAGATCTTCTTGTGGAAAACTTCAAGTTTTAGCTTATATCCACAGGCAGATTTCAGATGAGAAGAAAATATTCCATTCTCCAGAGATTTATCCATGGAGGATAAGTACAAAAATCTTAGACCACCATTACAAGAATCCATAATCATACTCCTACCATCTACCAAAGTGTCTGCTTATCTGACTTTAAGAATCCTCTAGCAAACTCTTTAATATCACAAAGATATTATTATTTTTCCCTAAAAATGATGTGCTCATCTGGACTTTGGGAATTTTCACATGGATCATATGCCAGTTTGAGACTGTTATGTGCCTCAGAAAAGCCATGTTTTAATCCTGATCAATCGTGTGGGGCCAAACCTATTTAAGGTGTAAACCTTTGATTAAATTATTTTCATGGAGACTGACTTCCTCAACTGTGGTGTGACCTTTTGGTTAGATTATTTCCATGGAGATGTGACCTTTTAATTAAATGGAGATGTAATTCCACCCATTCAAGGTAGGACTTGATTAGTTTGCTAGAGTCCTTTAGTAGTGAAAACATTTGCTGAAACCTCAGGTACAGTGACTTGGTGAAGAGTTGCTTCAGAGATGCCTAGACATGGATGTTTTGAGATGCAGAAACCAGCAGACATCACCATGTGCCTTCCCATGCGATGCTAAGCAATCCAGAACCCAGAGTTGTGTCCTGTAGATGCTAAATGAAGGACCACAGAGGCTTAGAGAGGAAAATGCTGGAATCAGAAGATGGAAGCACCAGAACTAGGGACAAGGGCCAGTAGACACCAGCCACATGTGACAGACATCTGTCTTTCTTGAGTCGAGATATCCTTCTCTAGATGCCTTAGTTTGCACATTTTTAGGCCTTAGAAATGAAACTTACAATTTAATAAATCCTCATTGTGCTGGTTGAAAGGAAGTTGCTCCCCTAGAAAAGTCATGTTTTAATAAAAATCCCATTTCATAAAGGTAGAATAATCCCTATTCAATACTGTATGTTTGGAAACTAATCAGATAATCTCCCTGGATGATGTGATTTAGTCAAGAGTGGTTGTTAAACTGGATTAGGTGATGACATGTCTCCACCCATTTGGGTGGGTCTTCCTTGGTTTATTACAGTCCTATAAAAGAGGAAATGTTTTGCAGAATGGGAGATTCAGAAAGAGCAGAGCAGAATGACATAGCCATGAGAAGCAGAGTCCACCAGCCAGTGACTTTTGGAGATGAAGAAGGAAAATGCCTCCTGGGAAGCTTCATGAAACAGGAAGCTAGGAGAAGAAGCTAGCAGATGACACCATGCTCTCCATGTGTCCTTCCAGATGAGAGAGGAACCCTGACCATGTTCACCATGTGCCTTTCCGGATGAGAGAGAAACTCTGATTGTGCTCATCATGTGCCCTTCCACTTAAGAGAGAAACCCTGAACTTCATCGGCCTTCTTGAACCAAGGTATCATTCCCTGGATGCCTTAGATTGGACATTTCTGTAGACTTGTTTTAATTGGGACGTTTTCTTGGTGTTAGAACTGTAAACTAGCATCTGATAAAATTCCCCTTTTTAAAAGCCATTCCATTTCTGGTATATTGCATTCTGGCAGCTAGCAAACTAGAACACCCATTATAAAAGCCATCCCGTTTCTGCTATATTACATTCCATCAGCATTAACAAATCAAAACAGATGATATTTCACTCTCTTTTTCTTCCTTTCAAATAAACTTGAACACCAGACAGATTCATCCTGGAGAAATCAATGGATCAGCGATTAGACATATTTCAAGGTAGGCCACTGTTTTTCTTCCTAGAATATGTAACCAAAGATGTCAGGGTAATATTCCAGCTGCAGAAATAGACTACTCATGACCCCAGAGTTCCATCCTTTAGCACTTTTCCAAAACAATATTAAATATTCTCTCCTGATCACTTCAAGGAGACCCCAAGTCACTAGGAGGATCACTACAGTGTTTGGGGCATGGAGGATGGTCAGGCGGGCTGTGTGGTCTGCCCCAGCCCTGTGTTTCCTGAGACCTAAATGCCAGCAGCTCTGGGCCTTTTGCCTCCTATCTTGGTTCTGCCAGAACCAATGTACAGGCCTCCCACACACTACAGGGCCTTTTTCTCTCTGCACATAGGACCCAGATGAAATGTAATTGTTAATAGAACTATTCTGACTGCCAAGTTGCCTTACCTTCCAAAACTTCATCCTGGCTGACAGAGTGACCACAGGAACACTTTGACTTTTATTAGCTCCAAGAAACCTTATACATACATTGCCAGTCAGACTATAAAGGGGTACAGCTTTTTTGAAATAGCTTAGTTAATCCTCAAAAAGATAAAACACATAGTTATCATATGACTCAGCATTTCTATTCCTATGTATATACTCAACAGAATTTCAAACACATATCCACACAGAAACTTGCAGTCAAGTGTTTATTGAAGCATTGAACATGCCATAGCAAAAGTGTGGGTCCCTCAACTGATGGATGTGTAACAGTAGGAGTACATTCATATGAGACAGACTTTGAAAACATGAAGACACATGGCAGAAGCCACACATAAAAGATCACATGACTCCATTCTATAGGCAAATCTATAGAGACAGAAAGGTCAGTGGTTGCCAGTATCCAGGGAATGTGGGAATGTGGAATGACTGCTAATGATATGGGATTGTTTTTTGGGGTGATGTAAATATTTTGGATCTACATAGAGATGATATTTGTACAACTCTATAAATGTACCAAAAGAATTTTTTAAAAAGCACAGTTTAAAGGGTGAATTGTATAGTATGTAAATTATATGTCACTTAAAAATACATAAGTTCTAGCCATGCTATGACATGAGATTGAGTATCTGACCATGGCGCAGTCAACTATCCAGGAGCTTGGAAAAGCATATTTTCAGCCATGGTCTTGGATGAACCTAAGCAGGGACACAAAGTGGGTCCCAAAGGCTCCCTCTTCTATTCAGGACAATGATGGCTGTGTGAACTGCAGAAAGAAGGGAAGCCTGAAATGCTTTCAAGCCTCCCATTTCCAGCATTTCTCCACCTGGGTTTCCTGCCTTGGGTATCCCAGGCACTGAAATTGACCTAATGAGGACACTAAAAACTGCAGCTCTGAGGAGATGGAGAGGTGAGGGGGAAACTCAGCAAAAGGGCATCCTTCCATCAGTGCTAATCCCCTTGTGGACACTAGATGGCGCTGGGGACCAGGCCCTGGGGAGGCAGACACAGCGGGGATTTGGGCCTCTGAACTGATTAACACCTGGTAACTGATGTGAAACAACTCCATAGCTGTTGCTTGGCTGCGGAGTCCTCCAGGGAGGGAGCTTATTTGCACTAAAGCCCCACCCTGCACAGGACCTAAGGGGTTATAATGAGAGCTGGGGAGGCTGACCCTGGAGTGAGACATCTTGGAAAGTACAGCCCTGGGGGTGTCTCCACCATGGCCTGGATCCCTCTCCTGCTCACCCTGCTGCCTCACTGCACAGGTGAGGGGGGACTTTATGGGCTTGGTATGGGCTCAGACAAGACAGCAGCTGACCACCCTGATCTCCTCTTGTGACCATGGGTCTCTCACCTATTTTCAGGAGTCATTTCCCAGGCTGCAGTGACTCAGGAAACTTCAACGTCCACAACCCCTGGAGCGACAGTCACATTCACCTGTGGCTCCAGTGATGGGGCTGTCACCTCCAATCACTATGTTGCCTGGATCCAACATAAACCTCACCAGTCTCCCTGGGGTCTGATTGGGCGCATCAGTAATCTGGCCCCTGGGGTCCCTGCCCGATTCTCTGGCTCCTTAATTGAGGACAAAGCTGCCCTCACCCTCACAGGGGTCCAGCTGGAGGATGAAGCTAAGTATTACTGTGCCCTGTGGTACAGTGACCATTGCCACAGTGACAGATGTCAGTGGGGAAGTGAGACATAAACCCCCTGACTCAGCCTCAGCATCTTGCTCCCATTATCCTCCAGTTTTTTTCTTAAGGGGTTGAAAGCAGACAGCTTGTGCTCCATGGTCCCCCAAAAGGCATTAACCAGATTTATTCAAAACTTAGAAAATTTCATTTTTAACTTAGCATTGTATGATAAGAATGTGATCTCAAAAAATAATAGATGAACTTATCAGTCATTGCAAAAGAAATGGGCAACAGTGACAAGAGAAAAAGTATATGATATATATGTAGATATGTTGCTTATGTGTGCATGTTTATCAGCTGTATTTGTTGCTAGAGAGGGTATTACATTCACTGCCCAGTGCTAAACACAGTGTTTAGTATGAGTATCACTAGAGTTATTCTTTCCAAAACTAGCTCTGTCCAGAATAGTTTTTTATTATTTGTCACTAGAGAGGGTATTAAAGATATTTGCACACCAATATTCATAGCAGTATTAGTCACAATTTCCAAAAGGGGGAGGCATCTCAAGTGCCCATCAACTGAGGAAAGGATAAAGCAAATATGGCATATACACACAATGGAATGTTATTCAGCGATAAGAAGGAATGAAGTTCTTATAAATGTGACAAAACAGAAGTGAACCTTGAAGATATCATGCTGAATAAAATCTTGAAGCTATCATGTTGAACCTTGAAAATATGGTGATAACACAAAGAGACAAAGATTGCATGATCTCACAGATAGAAGATAATTAGAATGACCAAACTCACAGAGTCAGCAACTGGAATATAGGTTAGCAGGGGTCAAGTTAGGGGTAGGAAATGGGGAGTGATGCTTACGTGGTATAGAATTTGTTTGGGGTGATTGAACAATTTTGGTAAAGGATGGTATCATGGGAACACGGCATTGTGACTATAATTAACACAAATGTAATATATTTGGATGTGCTTAAAAGGGGAAATTTTAAGTTGTATGTATGTTACTAGGGAAAAAAACATAGGACTGCATAAAACAAACAGTGACCCCTAATCTAACCTATGAAATATGGTTAATAGTACCATAATAATAACATTCTTTCATCAGTTTTAGCAAAGATATTTATTAATGGGAAGTGTTAATAATAGGGGGATATATGGGAACTCTGTATTTTCTGTGTGATTTCCTGTAAACCTACAACTTCTCTAATTAAAAAATAAAATAAGCTTAAGGTACTGAAAGTGATAACTTCTCACTTTCAAGTCAACTCAACAAAGTGTGAGTAGAGGGAAAGGAAGAAAAATATACAAATAAAAAATTGTATGCTTTTCCAGAATAATTTGGCAATTTGAGCAAGCATACAAAAAATTTTGGATTTCCAACTTGAGATATTATACTGATGAAACTCCCCTCAAATAAAAAGAACAAGATGTCAGTTCTATAAAATTTATGAATGACTTCATTGACTTTCATTAATATTGGTAGGATTCACTTTGTTTTAATTACAGAAAACAAATATTCTCGAATTTTACCCTTTGGAAACAAAACTACTGAAAAGTTTAAAAAGAATTGTGCTTTTCTCTCAAGTTGAGGTGACTCTAGAATGCCTAGAACTATCAATGAGATTGTAGTCTTCACTGAGAAGTAAGGAAAATTGAGCAAAACGTGTTTGTGTGGGGGTGAGTGGGCTAGGTGTATGCCTGTGCTTTAGGGGAAATAAGAAACTTAAAAGACATGAAGATGTAAAATAGTGTGCAGTGTGTAGGGATTGAGAATCTGTGGCTCAGTCTCAATGCTCTTTGTCAAAATGTAGGAGGCCCAGAGTTTTAAAGAAAACCTGTGGTTTTCTTAACTTCAAGAAAATATAAGGGGGGACCATGGTAGCTCAGCAGGCAGAGTTCTCACCAGCCATGCCAGAGACCCAGGTTTGTTTCCCTGTGCCTGCCCATGTAAAAAATAAACAAAAATAAGTACACAGCCTAACCTTCTGTAATTTTGAGGGACAAGTAAAGCAACTTGGTTGCAAGCAGGATCCTTTACATCCAGTCAATAACCAGATTGGAAGAGCTGTGGGAGCACCTTCCCTGGGCTTGGAGCCCAAGGCCCACTGAATCACTGGCTGGAGGAGGGAGGTGCCTGGGCTCCACTGGGAACTGTCCCTGAGGTCTCTCCACCTGCTCTGGGAAAAACGTGTCAGCCTCCTTGAAAGGTTGCTTTCAGGGCCTGCAGTTAACTAAAGAAAGAATCCAGCCCTAGGGATGAAGCACAGCTGTCTGCTCCACATGCTGGGCCTTGCTGATGTCTCCATAAGCTCTTGTGCCCCCTTTCTCCCCGTGCTCACAGCCTCATCCACCTGGGGAAATGTTCATTTTCTCTAAACTCTTCACGTTCAGCAATGGTGCTGTCAGTTTGGCATCAGAGTCTAAGATCTTTCCACTTTTCCAAGAGAGTTTGGAAATGAGTCTTTCCTTAGACTGAAGCCCCTCCAGGTCTTGAACTTCCTGGCCCAAATCCTGGGCCTGCTGGAACAGAGCACCAGAAGGTGGGGCTGGGGCTAGGGTGAGTGGGGCTGGGGGTGAGGCAAGAGTGGCCAGGGGCAGAGCAGAGGGGCCAGGGGCAGGGCACAAGAGGCCAGGGGTGGTAAAAGTGAGGCCCCAGAAGAGCTTTAAGGGTGTTGACAGGTTCCTAGATTGCAAGTAGAAAGTGATTAACAGTTTTGAACATTCATCAGAAACAGTTGCTTCTTTTTGGGGGTCCTTTCCTTACAATCTACTTAAGGTTTGGGGACAAGTGATTTTTCTTAAAAAGAGTGCATGTTTCATCAAAAAGTGAGACTAAGGAATTCCTGTGAATGAGCCTGTAGGTCCAGGCTTGTGGTGGCAGCTGGATGGCCTCACAAGCACTGTGGTATTGGGGTTCAGTGATGAGGAGCTTAGACTGTGCAGCTCTTCCAACTCCACTGTCTTCATGCTAATTCCATTTTGGCCTTAGAGCCTACTCAGTCTTCTTATTGATTTTTCATGAGCACATCTTCCAAGGTTTCTAAGCTGTTCTAACAAGCAGTTTAGTCATTTTTGCATTTCTTAAAATTTTACAAATTTAATGCATAAACACTTAGAAAAATAGAAAAAATAAATTATGTTAACTTCCAGCAATATCTATACTTCCTTTAATTTTAAATTTTAATAAAGAAACATATATACTCATTCAAAAAGTATAAAAGTTGTAAAAGCCCTGTGCTGGTTTGAAAGGACTTATGTATCCTATAAAAGCCATGTTTTAATCCTAAGCAACCTTTTGGGAGCAATGGTGTTTTCTAATCCCTATTCAGTGCTGTATGATGGAAACTGGATTAGGTTATCTCCGTGGAGATGTGACTCAATCAAGTGTGGGTATTAAACTTGATTAGATGGAGATATATCTTTGCCCATTCTGTGTGGTCTTGATTTGTTTACTGGAAACCTATAAAAGAGGTATTTTGGAGAAAGCTTCAGAACAACATAGCCACAGGAAACAGAGTCCACCAGCCAGAGACCTTTGGAGATAAAGAATGAAAATGCCTCCTGGGGAGATTCATGAAACAAGACATCTGGAGAGGATGCTAACAGATGATGCCAGGTTCACCATGTGCCTTTTCAGATCAGAGAGAAACCCTCAACTTCATGGGCCTTCTTGAATCAAGGTATCTCTCCCTGGGTGCCTTAGATTGGACATTTCTATAGACTTGTTTTAACTGGGATATTTTCTTGGCCTTAGAACTGCAATCTAGCAACTAATTAAATCCTCCCTTTAAAAACCATTCCATTTCTGCTATATTGCATTCCAGCAGCTAGCAAAACAGATTTTGGTACCAGAAAGGGGAACTGCCATTTGCAAAAATACAACATGTTGGAATGGCTTTTCAAATTGATAAAGAGAAGATTTTAGAGGAATTGTGAGAAGATTGATAGAGAAGGGCTAGAATGCTTTGAAGAGACTATTGGTAGAAATGTGGACTCTAAACACACTTCTGACAGGGTCTTGACAGACATGAGGCGTATGTTATGCAGACAGGAAGGAAGGTGATCCTTGCTTTAAAATGGCAGATAATCTGGCAAAGTTGTCTAGTGATTTTTGCTGGAAGACAGATTTCAAAAGCCATGAACTTGGATATTTAGCTGAAAAGATTTCCAAATTAAATGTGGAAAGTGCAGCCTGGCTTCTCCTCATAATTTATAATGAAGTGTGACAGAAGAGAAATAAGCTGAGAATTGAACTCTTGGGTATAAAGAAACCAGACATTGATGCTCTGGAAAATTCTGGGCTTTCAGAAATGGAGATCCCAAAGGATAGTGGCCCACATGAGGATTTAGCCAAATCTGGAACCAGTCCGTCATTTCAAAGAAAGCCAGGATTGGACCTGGAGTTATCCAGGAAGGATTTGTGGAAAATCCTTATGTCTGATGGGCATGATCTGAGCTTGAGGCTAGTGAATAGAAAAACAAGAGTGTTGTGGGACCTGTATAAACAGAACCACTGCCAGTTAGGAATGAGAGGGACAGAGAAGGGACACATTGGAAGAAAACTAACTTCAGAGGCAAAGTCATAGAGGCTGGGTTCTGAAGTCAAGAAACCTCAGGCCAGGAGAGTGGACCCACCCAAGCATGTGGAGAGGATGTTTGCCCTGAAGGCAGAGGATGGGCCTTCAACCTCTTGCAGTGGAAGGGTCATGCTGCCTCAGGCCTTGGAGAGGGTGAAGCACACTCCTTGGAGGTTGTGGAGAGCCTGGCTGACTCCATGTGGAGGGGTTGAGCCTGTGCCCCAGAGGTGGCACAGAGCTGGGGTGCAGCCACAATTCTTGGAGAGGATGGAGCTAAGCAAACGGTGGTCTCCCCAATGTCCTCCAATTTCAAGTTCAGAGAGAGAGAGTAGCAGGCCACTGCAAAGGCCATTGGAAAGGATGGATGCTTTCTAAAGTCCTGAAGATAAATGACTCTCAGACTTTGAAATCTAATAGACCCCTGTGTTTCTTCCAGTGCCTCCCTATGGAAATGGGCATATGATCCCATGAATTGTATGTTGGCAGCAAATAACATGTTTTGAGTTTCACAGGCCTAGAGTCAGTGAAGAAATTTTGCCTTAGAACAGACTATGCCTTTAACAGACTTTGAGGAGACTTTGTATTGGTTTTAACCTTGTATTGTATTTGTATTGTTACTGAAATGGTTTAAGGTTCTCTGATATTATTATGGAATGAATGTATTTTATATATGGAAAAAATGTCTTTTTTAGGGTCCAGAGGATGGAATGTGCTGGTTTGGAAAAATTCGTGTACCTTAGAAAAGCCATGTTTTAGTTCTAATCAACCTTGTGTGAGCAATGGTTTGCTTTAGTTCATATTCTGTACTGTATGATGGAAATGTGATTAGGTTCTTTCCATGGAGATGTGACTCAATCAAGTGTGGGTATTAAACATAATTAGATGGAGATGTGACCCCACCCATTCTATGTGGGTCTTGATTCATTTACTGGAATCCTATAAAAGAAGAAGTATTTTGAAGAAAGCTTCAGAATGACATAGTAATGAGAAGCAGAGAGTCCACCAGCCAGTGTCCTTTGGAGATTTGGAGAGAATAAGAGGCTTGGAGAGGAAGCTAGCAGATGATGCCATGTTCACTATGTACCTTTCCAGATGAGAGAGAAGCACTGATCGTGTTTGCCATGTGCCCTTCCACTTGAGAGTGAAATCCTGAACTTCATTGGCTTTCTTGAACCAAGGTATTTTTCTCTGGATGCCTTAGATTGGACATTTCTACAGACTTGTTTTAATTGAGAATTTTTCTTGGCCTTAGAACTGTTACCTAGCAACTTACTAAATTCCCATTTTAAAAACCCATTCCATTTCTGGTATATCACATTCCAGCAGCTAGCAAATTGGAACAAGCTGTATATAATGCAGAGCAGCATCCAGTTCCAATCTCCCCAACACTGAGTCAACCCCAAAGCAACAACTTTCATCTTTTAAATGTTTCATCTGTTATTTAACTTTGCATTTCTGTAACCTGCCTCTAATACTACTTTTTAAATTTAATTCTTATCTATTGCTTCCCTACTAGAAGATAACGAGTTGGGTGTATTACAACCTGGCACATACTCCTTTTCCAAACTTCCTAATCAAGTAATAGCAAATGTTTTGTTATATCAATTTTCAGGGTTCATTTTGACAAATATTCACAGCTGAGCTTGTAATGTATTAAGATTACATCTACTTTTTATATGCCTTTGTGTTTTCCCTTGACTATGTAGTCTTGATTTGTTTGCTAAATTTTCTATGTACTTATCACTAATCCACCCTCCACATTTGATAGTTCTTTTTTTCTTTCTCTCTCTCTCTCTCTCTCTCTCTCTCTCGTTCTTTCACCCTGTTTCCTGCTTTCTTTTCTTTTTATTTCTTTCCTGGAGGCCAGGGACACATTATGACTTTTCTGGGTCCTGAGGTCTTCTTTTATTTTAGCTTGACCCTTTCTCTCTCTCTTTATCTATATAATTTATATCTATATCTATATCTATAGATATAGATATATAGATAACAACTGCATTGGTTTAAAGATAAATATAATCTAGGTTGGCTTTTCATTGGTGTATAACCACTGCTATCATATTTATTTTTTCTGTCTGTTTTTAAAAGAAATCAAAATGAAAATATTTTTCTGGGCCCCTTAGAGCATATGGCCCCAGGCAGGGTGCCTACTGTGTCCAGGATAAGATGATTTGGTTGGAGGCCTCCGTCACTCCTGCAGCTCCCTTTCTCTCACTGTATATTCTCTAGTCCATGAGATGTCCCTTTCCTTTCCTCCTGACAATTCCATTTGTTGAGTCTCATATATTGAATTTCAGATTGTTGGGATCCCATATTTTCTTCCTTGTACTACTCTCTCATTTTGATAGTTCAGAAGGTTTATGATTCATCTGCATTCTTCCTTCCAAAGGAAGAATGTCCTCATGTCTCTTCTATTCATTTAAATTCATCTCTTTACTGCTGTTTTACTGGAGATATGGAAAACAACTTAAGTAAAGGTCCATGTCCATTTTTGGATGATTAGTGAAATGTACCTCACAAATTTTCTATACACATTTTATGCACCAATTTTAATCTAGTTTCCTAGAACCCTTAGAGCAAAGTAAGTATTGTGTTTGTGTGTGTGTGCACATGTGTGTGTGCACATGTGTGTGTGCTCATATGTGTGTGTGGTACACAAGTTAAGAGGGCATGAGTGCTAGACTCAGATACTTACTTCTTAATTTCATTTTATTAATAATATTTATGTAATCACAAATTTAATCTACTTTCTCTCCCCCATCATATCTTATAAATTATTTATTAGTTTTAAAAGGCACTCTTTCTTTCACACCTTTACATTAAGTCTATCTAAGAGCAAGTTCTTCCAGGAGTGAACAGAGTCTACCTTGACTAAAATTTTAAAATATTTTTCTAAAATAGAGCAGTACCTCTTTCATCTTTTTACGGCATCTCACCTATACATGTTAGGAAAAACTAAATCTTAATAACTAAAAATTTAAAAAAATATAAAATGTAGCATCGCTCTCCTAGATGTAAGGTTATGAAAATAAATCTATAATCATTTCAACTTCTATTACCCCATTACTTTTTAATATTATTATCAGATAAGTCTTCACATAAGTCCACTTATGTCTGTATTCCAAACAAATAAAATCAGCATTGTTGAGTGTCAATTATTCAAATTGTTTGCTCATTCTTGACGGTCTTGGGTACAAGAGACAGAAAATCATCTGAAGCTAAGTGAAACCCAAAAGGTAATTTATTTTTTTGAATACCCAGAATTTCCAAGAGTTACTCAGCTCCACTTATAGCTGGATCAAAGGGAGGGGTCAAATAATGTTTTCAGGGTTCTAGTGTTACTACTTACCTATATCTACATCAATCTATAGAACACAAAATGTTTTGTTTTATTAAAAATGTTATCATGATGTTAACAATAATATTCAAATAAATATCAAATCAAGGGAATTTAATATAGCACTCCTTGGGGGCTAAAAAGTTTACTGAAAGAATGGAACATTTTGCAAGTTTTCTTTTGGAATTTCTTTCTGGATTAGAACTACAAAGGAGATCATTCTGATAATTTTATAATTACAGGGGGCTCACTGATTCTAATATCATAGGTTTTTTCTCACAGAAACCCTATATATTTAGGATTCCCCAACTTTATTAGCTACAATGAGGTATTGTGGTATGCCTCATTCAATAAGAAATGAAAATGTTAAACACTTGCTTCCCTAAAATCCTTGCAGCAAGAGCATAATCAAATGGACCATACCCCACTAATCAGATTCAGACTTGGTAGCAGGAAATCAGTGACTTGAAGGGGTAGGGACTGGGGACCTTCCCATTGCATTCCTAGGGCAGCAGTGTCAGCAGGGCTTAGAGTGGTATCCAGTGTCCAGGGATAAAGGTATCAGAGGTGCAAGCTGTGAAGGCTTTTGCTTGGTGGTGGCTGCAAGGAGGACTTCATAAGATAAGTTTTGCACATCCAAGGGGTTGTGAACAGCAAGTCCAGCTATGTTTCATGGAACCTGGCTCTCCCATCTCTTCTGGAAATTTTGCAGTGTACCCAATATCATTATCCTAAATTTCTTTACCATAAAGTCAATCTGGATCTGTTTCTGTTGCTTGCTTTTAAGACCCATGAACTATCAGCCTTCTCCTCTTCTGTGTTTTCTCTCCTTTAGTTCTGTACCTGTTAAATCTTGTATTTCTCCCTTTACCTCTGCTACTTGAATTTTCTGGTATTGGCTGGAAGGAAAGAGTCTAGGAGAAGAGGATGTGTGGCTACACTGAGCCTGGGCAGCAAAGAACCCTGCTTGAGGTCCATTATAAATCAGGTCAACTGAGGGTTAACTGCAAGGACTAGCTGTCAGCAGGAGATGTACACTAGTCCTCCCACTTTTATAGCTGTGGAACTAGGGGGTGCCCAGTTTAATACCAACAAAGCAGAATCAGGAGGGCAGAGGAACAGCAGGAATGGGTGATTTCAGAAAAAGCTTTCCTAGAGCACAGAGTGTTCATTGTCTTGTCTCTGGGAGAAGAATGGAGGTCCAGCCAGTCCCTTAGGGCTCCCTCCCCACTCCCAGCCCTGGGTCAGCCTCTCCTTCTACTAAGAAGGAAGTGGAGGAGGTGATGGCACAGACTCTTAGAAGGAAGACAGATGCCTGTTGCAGAGCAGCTTGTGAATGGAAATGCCCAGCTCTGGGGAGGAGGAAGGCAGGGGATCAGTGAGGAGGGGGTACAAAGATCCTCCCCCTCACCTCTGCAGTTCCAGAGCAGCCACCAATCCAAGCTGCTGAGAAGGAATAAGGGTGCAGGGAAAGGTAGTGGAGCCATGCCTAAGGAATGAGGGGGTCTCCCTGAATCTGCCTTCTTTCAGAGAAAGTCAGCCCCTCCCCACCCATCACCACCTCCAGCTGACACAAGCATAAAAAAAATTGTGTCGGTCGGTCCCCTCCCCACGGCAAAACGGCTGCTGCTCCTCAGCGCGGCGACAGGGGTATCCCCTCAGCCGCCGCCGCAGCTGCTGCCGGCCAAGCTCCGCCGGACCCGCGGCCCACGACCACAATGCAGTTTATGTTGCTTTTTAGTCGTCAGGGAAAGCTTCGACTGCAGAAATGGTATGTCCCACTGTCAGACAAAGAAAAGAAAAAGATCACAAGGGAACTTGTTCAAACTGTTTTAGCAAGTAAACCTAAAATGTGCAGCTTTCTTGTGTGGCGAGATCTGAAGATTGTTTACAAAAGATACGCTAGTCTGTATTTTTGCTGTGCTATTGAGGATCAGGACAATGAACTAATTACCCTGGAAATAATTCATCGTTATGTGGAATTACTTGACAAGTATTTTGGCAGTGTGTGTGAACTTGATATCATATTTAATTTTGAGAAGGCTTACTTTATTTTGGATGAGTTTCTCTTGGGAGGGGAAGTTCAGGAAACACCCAAGAAAAATGTCCTCAAGGCCATTGAGCAGGCAGATCTCCTGCAGGAGGAAGCTGAAACCCCACGTAGTGTTCTTGAAGAAATTGGACTGACATAACTCTTCTCCCTTGTTGATGACTTCTTGTGGCATTTCACACACTGTAGCTGTTCACTGCCTTCATGTCCGTGTTAGCTAATGGTGTAAGATGTTTGTCAGTATTACTGTGTGCTGTGCTGCTTCATTCAGACCTACACAAAAATACTTATTTTTTTTTAAAGGGAACTTTGGTTACTCAACTGAGAAATTACAGGACTTAAATATGGCTTAGAATGATGCAGGAAAGAAAGATACCTTTTCTGGATAGTTGAAAGTTTGAATGTCAGTTTCTCTCAATCTGATTCTGTGTATATTTGAAAATGATACCACCAGGCAATGTGCATTTATTACATTACTGTATTTGACAAAGGAAACTGTTAAATTACAACATGAAACCTGGTTTTATGAAACCAAAGATTCGTGCAATATTTCAGTACATATGAGAATAAAGGGAATTGGTATGTTACATAATAAATGAAAACTGAACTCTATGTTGAGACTTTCTAAAACAAATTTATACCAAAGACACCTGTTGGAAGCTACATATCTTAAAACACAAAGGGACTACAGATTTTAAATCACTTAATTAGAATGATGCTGTTTTACACAAAAAATTATCTCCTGGGTGTTCTGAACCTGGGATGAGAAACATAATATCGACTGTTGCATCTTAGCACATTTCTTTTTAAGGCCAATGCACATTTGACTGCTTAGATGAATTCTTTGTGGTTGTAATCATTTAGACACTTAATTGCATTGTTTTGATGCCCCAAATAAAGTGGAAATGTTGATTTAGCAGGACTATGTAACAGTATCTGAACAGAAAACGTGTGGGTCTTTTCACAAAGCATTGCATAAGTTACTGTTTAAAGCACGAATATTCCTTCTGAGGTGCTTCATAAAGCCAAATTTATTTTGCTTTCCTATTGTTTCCCTCTACTTAGAACTACTGCAGACTTTATGGTTATCTTCCTTCCCTTCCATGGTACTGCCTGGCTATCAGAAGTCTTAGAGAAATAAAAAAGACACCTTTCATAGAAAAGTGAGAGTTGAATGAGGCGAAATGGCATTAGCAGGCCCTATATTTTTAAAAGCTATATAATTGTTTCAGTATCACTTTCATACATACTCGTATTTAAAAATCTCTTCATGGTTTACATTTTCACTTGTATATGCCGGGCTGGATTAAGCTTTGTTGTAATCGTGACCAATATTCAGGCCACATGATCATTGTCGTATCACATCACCAACTAGTTGTAATAAATGTTAAATGTACATCACACACACAAAAAAAATTGTGTCAAGAGATTTATTCCAAGCACTGGCCTTGCAGTTCATGAGAACCAAAGGAACACATCAGTTGTCACAGCTTAGGTCAAGCACTGAATATATACTTAGAAAACAAGAACAACTTGTGTAAATTCTCAACACAAATTAACTCAACTCAATCCCTTGTGGCAAGCAGATTGTCTTTTCTAACTTAGGAAATTCTGGAGAATTCACAGAATCAAGTTAAGGAGCAGGTACCAGTACAGTAACTGGATTGAACCTCCTATCCTATCATGTACATCAGACGTAACTGGGATTCTCTGTATTTGTTGTGATTTACCCACACTTTCTTTAGAAACCTCCAATGACACCTCATCTCTTACTTGGTTAAGTTCAAACTCCTTTGTCTGACATGCAAGACCTATCATTGGGCAAACTACTGCTTAGCACTTTCTTCCTGCAACTAACTGCATTGCACAAAACATCCACTCAGACAAAAGGCCAGCTCCTTGCTCATCCCACCCCATGATGCAGAAGACATATTCTTCACTTTATAAACTTTATTCACTTCCTCCCACAATCATGCTACTAACCCTGCCACCCCAAAGGCCTTTTTCTTCTCTTCTTCCCTAGAAGTGACAGTTATTTAAAGCCCAGTTATTTAATTTCGTGACCTTGACCAAGTCTATTGCCATCTGACCATAAGTTCATTGTTGACAGAAAGAGGGTTGCTGAAAGTTCAAAGAGGCCCACCTAGATAATTCAATGACTCCAAGTCCCATTATTCCCTGGGAGATGGCTCAGTGAGCCCAGCCCATGATCTATCCCTTCCTGCCAACTCTTCTAATACCAGTTCCGAACTCTACCAACACTGGTCATTTAATGGACCTTTTCATGCCTGGCATTATCTCCCCAGTCTGACTCTAAATTCTCTAAGGAACTTAAAAAAAACTACATTCTGACAGCACCTAATCCATCTCTGTGAGAATTACCACTTAGTATGAACTGGCCTGGCAACTGCTTCTCACATCTGTTGAATATAAACAATTTCACAGAACATTACATCTGACAAGACCAAACTATGACCAAGAGGATCAGGACAAAACAAGACTACTCCGTGATCACATCTAAATCAACATTTGAATATTGCAAAAACCAGGCATCCTCTTTCTTGGCTCATGTGAGTGACTGCTCCTCCTTTGCCAGTTACAGCTTTAGCCTCCTCTGTCTTCTCTAAACTCTCCATAGATAACATTTATTGAGTAACCCAGTGATAGAATTACCCCCACTTACTGATGATATCCAACTCAAAGCAAAACCCTACTTCTTAAATCCACTGCAAAATAACAGAGCATGTGCACTAATCCTAGAATAGGTTATTTTCTAACACTCCATGCTGACGTGCCCCACGGTTCCAAAGTGTCCATTCTCCCTCACTGCAATGAGGTCTAAAACCAACCTGCTCAACTGCAGATGTGTTCCTGGCAGCCTGTGGATAGAAGGCTTTGATATTTGACTTCTGGTAAGTACAGAGCTACTATTTTCTGTGAAAGTAGATTTAATATTTTTACACTACTGGATGGTTATTGCTTTACACATGGTGAAAACTGCCTGATTTGTGTGGCAAGTGCTGTTTGGAAAGCACACAGTAAGGAGCCTGTCTTCTATGTGTCCAGTTTACCTGAAGATTAGACTCACTGCACCACTCCCCAGAGGTCAGACTCACATCATATGGCCTCAGGAACCCACCAAGAAGAGAAAAGTCACCCCTATAAAAATGGGAAATTCTAAGACTCAGAGGTTACCTTCCAGGAGCTGGGACAAAAGCCAGACCTCAAAATGGGCAGGGAAAATTCTTCACTACATGCCTTTCATCTACTTAAGCCTCTCAACCTGCCTCATAAAGGCTGTTACAATGAAAATTAAGAATAGTAGCTATATTGATAGTATACTAGATGCCAGGGAATGTACAAATATTTTGTCTCATTCACACAACAAACCTATAGAGTTGTTAATAGTCCCATTTTACAGATGAGATAATTCAAGCTCAGAAAAGTTGCCAAAAGGTTGAGATCTGGAAAGTCAAAGATGTGAGCATTTTGACAGAAGTTCATTTATTAGTCAACAAACATTACTGAATGCCTCGTATGTGTCAGGAACTCTGATAGGTGCTGAATATGGAGCACAGACAAACATTCCTGCTTGCATGAAGTTGATTCTTCCATCAGGAGAGAGAGCAATATGTTGATAAGCTGGGCAGTATTTCAAATAGTGATATTGTAATATAAAAATGACAGTAATATATGTACCTGGTCCAGGTCTTTACTCAAATATATCATATGTAACAAGACATCTTTGAGAAACCCAGTAGTTTGAATACAGTTATATGAGACTTTTAGCTTTGATAGATTTGGTGGGATAGGATGGGATGGTGGCTGTTGAATTAAAAAATGCATTTATTTAAAGAAGCAGTCAGAAGTATTTGTGGATAAAATAAAAGAATGTTGCAAAATTGTTGACAGTATTGATAATGGATGGTAGAAACATGAGGGTCTTTTTTCTGTTGTTTCTATTTTTGTATATGTTTGAACACTCCACTGATACAATTCTTTTAAAGAAATCTGCATGTGGGAGTGGCATATAGAACATGCAAGGTGGGTTGCAAGGCCAAATAGGGAGACCAGAAAAGGGTTCACTAAGAAGGTAACATTGGAGCCAAGACCTGAAGGAGGTGGAGGAGGGAGGTATGTGGATTTCTGGGGGAGAAAGTTCTAGGCAGAAGCAGGAGCTAGTGCAGAGCGCTAAGATGTGAGTGTGCCTGACATTTTTAAGGAGCAAATCCAATTGCTGGAAATGAATCAGCAGTGAGTAAATTAATAGGAGATCACATCAGAGAGTTAAAAGGGTGGGTGGGGAGGAGAGGAAATGCATTCAAGGCCATATCCAACAAAGAATCCACATTCAAAATATATAAAGAATATTGACAAATCAGTAAGAAAAAGGCAGGCAACTCAGAAAATTAGGCACATCACAGAAAAGAAAATGGCCAATAAATGTATACAAATGTGCTGTACTTTATTAGCATCATGGACATGCAAATTACATCCACACTGCTGCACTACTACAGGAACTCAAACTCCTGTGCTGTGCAAATTGATACAAATTGTAGCATCCACTAAAACTAAATGATGCACACCCTGTAAACCACTAAGTCCATTTGTAGGTATACAGCCAACAGCAGAGCATATCTATGCTCTGCAAAAGACCAGTACAAGAATGATTAGAGCTATTACAACTATTCAGAGCATTCCCAAACTGAGAATGGTCCTGCTGGAAAAGGGACATGGAAGAGGGTTTTGGGGAGCTGGGAATATACTGTTTCTCCATTTGGATGCAAGTTAGTTAGGTGAGTTCAACTTGAGAAGGATGTGTGCATTTTCTGCATCTGCATTGGTCTAAGTGCCATGTCCAGTACCCAGAGCCTCCATGCATGCTGAGTACTAGGGTCACAGACCATGATGGATGGAGAAGATCTGCTTTCTCAACCCACAGCTTCAACCTCTACAGTTAAAGACACTGGAACCAATGTTTCCATGTTTCACCTGGTTCATGCAAGGAGGGAATCTACTCCAAAGAAGCTGGGCAAAACTATAATTAAGAAAGGAAAATACAGTACTACTCTGCATTAAACATGTTAAAAATATACCTTATTGTGTCTCACACAACAGGATATTTTTACATAATATACTGATGCCTGTTAAGTCATGGCATCACTTTGAGGCCTACCATTCTGAGTTTAAAGAAAAAGGAACATTTTTTTTTTTAGCTCAGATGCAGCTTCATTCAGTGTTTTAACATGATTACTTTACAATTAGGTATTATTGTGCTGTCCATTTTTGAGTTTTTGTATCTAGTCCTGTTGCGCAGTCTGTATCCCTCCCGCTCCAATTACCCTTTATCTTACCCTGTTGCTAACTCCTGCTGGACTCTGTTACCAATGACATATTTCAAGTTTATTCTCGAATGTCCGTTCACATCAGTGGGACCATACAGTACTTGTCCTTTAGTTTTTGGCTGGACTCACTCAGCATAATATTCTCTAGGTCCATCCATGTTATTACATGCTTCATAAGTTTATCTTGTCTTAAAGCTGCATAATATTCCATCGTATGTATATACCACAGTTTGTTTAGCCATTCTTCTGTTGATGGACATTTTGGCTGTTTCCATCTCTTTGCAATTGTAAACAACGCTGCTATAAACATCGGTGTGCAAATGTCCGTTTGTGTCTTTGCCCTCAAGTCCTTTGAGTAGATACCTAGCAATGGTATTGCTGGGTCGTATGGCAATTCTATATTCAGCTTTTTGAGGAACCGCCAAACTGCCTTCCACAGTGGTTGCACCATTTGACATTCCCACCAACAGTGGATAAGTGTGCCTCTTTCTCCACATCCTCTCCAGCACTTGTCATTTTCTGTTTTGTTGATAATGGCCATTCTGGTGGGTGTGAGATGATATATCATTGTGGTTTTGATTTGCATTTCTCTAATGGCCGCGGACATTGAGCATCTCTTCATGTGCCTCTTGGCCATTTGTATTTCCTCTTCTGAGAAGTGTCTGTTCAAGTCTTTTTCCCATTTTGTAATTGGGTTGGCTGTCTTTTTGTTGTTGAGTTGAACAATCTCTTTATATATTCTGGATACTAGACCTTTATCTGATATGTCATTTCCAAATATTATCTCCCATTGTGTAGGCTGTCTTTCTACTTTCTTGATGAAGTACTTTGATGCACAAAAGTGTTTAATTTTGAGGAGCTCCCATTTATTTATTTCTTTCTTCAGTGCTCTTGCTTTAGGTTTAAGGTCCATAAAACCACCTCCAGTTGTAAGATTCATAAGATATCTCCCTACATTTTCCTCTAACTGTTTTATGGTCTTAGACCTAATGTTTAGATCTTTGACCCATTTTGAGTTAACTTTTGTATAAGGTGTGAGATGCGGGTCTTCTTTCATTCTTTTACATATGGATATCTAGTTCTCTAGGCACCATTTATTGAAGAGACTGTTCTGTCCCAGGTGAGTTGGCTTGACTGCCTTACCAAAGATCAAATGTCCATAGATGAGAGGGTCTATATCTGAGCACTCTATTCGATTCCATTGGTCGATATATCTATCTTTATGCCAACACCATGCTGTTTTGACCACTGTGGCTTCATAATATGCCTTAAAGTCCGGCATCGCGAGACCTCCAGCTTCGTTTTTTTTCCTCAACATGTTTTTAGCAATTCGGGGCATCCTGCCCTTCCAGATAAATTTGCTTATTGGTTTTTCTAATTCTGAAAAATAAGTTGTTGGGATTTTGATTGGTATTGCATTGAATCTGTAGATCAGTTTAGGTAGGATTGACATCTTAATTATATTTAGTCTTCCAATCCATGAACACGGTATGCCCTTCCATCTATTTAGGTCTTCTGTGATTTCTTTTAGCAGTTTTTTGTAGTTTTCTTTATATAGGTTTTTTGTCTCTTTGGTTAAATTTATTCCTAGGTATTTTATTCTTTTAGTTGCAATTGTAAATGGGATTCGTTTCTTGATTTCCCCCTCAGCTTGTTCATTACTAGTGTATAGAAAAGCTACAGATTTTTGAATGTTGATCTTGTAACCTGCTACTTTGCTGTACTCATTTATTAGCTCTAGTAGTTTTGTTGTGGATTTTTCCAGGTTTTCGATGTATAGTATCATATCGTCTGCAAACAGTGATAGTTTTACTTCTTCCTTTCCAATTTTGATGCCTTGTATTTCTTTTTCTTGTCTAATTGCTTTGGCTAGAACTTCTAACACAATGTTGAATAATAGTGGTGACAGTGGACATCCTTGTCTTGTTCCTGATCTTAGGGGGAAAGTTTTCAATTTTTCCCCATTGAGGATGATATTAGCTGTGTGTTTTTCATATATTCCCTCTATCATTTTAAGGAAGTTCCCTTGTATTCCTATCTTTTGAAGTGTTTTCAACAGGAAAGGATGTTGAATCTTGTCGAATGCCTTCTCTGCATCAATTGAGATGATCATGTGATTTTTCTGCTTTGATTTGTTGATGTGGTGTATTACATTAATTGATTTTCTTATGTTGAACCATCCTTGCATACCTGGGATGAATCCTACTTGGTCATGATGTATAATTCTTTTAATGTGTTGTTGGATACGATTTGCTAGAATTTTATTGAGGATTTTTGCATCTATATTCATTTGAGAGATTGGTCTGTAGTTTTCTTTTTTTGTAATATCTTTGCCTGGTTTTGGTATGAGGGTGATGTTGGCTTCATAGAATGAATTAGGCAGTTTTCCCTCCACTTTGATTATTTTGAAGAGTTTGAGGAGAGTTGGTACTAATTCCTTCTGGAATGTTTGATAGAATTCACATGTGAAGCCGTCTGGTCCTGGACTTTTCTTTTTAGGGAACTTTTGAATGACTAATTCAATTTCTTTACTTGTGATTGGGTTGTTGAGGTCATCTATTTCTTCTTGAGTCAAAGTTGGTTGCTCATGTCTTTCTAGGAACCTGTCCATTTCATCTAAATTGTTGTATTTATTAGCGTAAAGTTGTTCATAGTATCCTGTTATTACCTCCTTTATTTCTGTGAGGTCAGTAGTTATGTCTCCTCTTCCATTTCTGATCTTATTTATTTGCATCCTCTCTGTTCTTCTTTTTGTCAATCTTGCTAAGGGCCCATCAATCTTATTGATTTTCTCATAGAACCAATTTCTGGTCTTATTGATTTTCTCTTCTGTCTCTTTAAATCTATCATTGTAGGTATCCATTGTTTTTTCCATCTTTTCTACTTTATCCTTCATTTCCATAAGCTCTGTCATTTGTTTTTTCAGTTTTTCTATTTCTTCTTTATGTTCAGCCCATGTCTTGTTCATGTCCTCCCTCAATTTATCAATTTCGTTTTTGAAGAGGTTTACCATTTCTGTTCGTATATTCAGCATTAGTTGTTTCAGCTCCTGTATCTCATTTGAACTATTGGTTTGTTCCTTTGACTGGGCCATATTTTCAATTTTCTGAGTGTGATCCGTTATCTTCTGCTGGCGTCTGGGCATTTAGTCAGATTTCCCTGAGTGTTGGACCCCACAGGTTGTAAGATTTTTCTGTGAAATCTCTGGGTTCTGTTTTTCTTATCCTGCCCAGTAGGTGGCACTCGTGGCACACGTTTGTCTATGGGATCCACCAGTAAAAGTTGCTGTGCGTCCTGTAACTCTAGAAAACTCTCACTCTGTAGGGGAGGTTTGGCAGCCGAAGCATCTTGGAAGAGTGCCAGCCAGCCCAGGGGTCTGAACGCGGGGAGGGTCGCCGGCCGCCGCAGCACATGAGAGCGCCCGACCAAATTTCCTAGTTGGCCCGGGGCGCCAAGCGTGGCGGAAGGGCGCCAGCTGTCGCAGCCCGGGAGAGTGCACTGTTCCCAGGCGGACCGGGGAGTCACGTGTTTGGAAGGGACCCCCTGGTCACCGTTCTCCGCAGTCTGGGGATTTCTGACCCAACTCTTTCAGTTGGTCCGGGGGGCCTCGTGTGGTGGGGACGCCAGCTGCCACGGCCTGAGGGGACCGCCTGCCCAATTCTGCCAGCTGGCCTGGGAAGGAGGAAGGGAGGGACTCCGGCCGCTTGCCGTCCCGCCCAGGAAAGCCCGCGTCCCTCGGTGTTCTCACCAGAGCTGGTTCTCCCAGACAGTCAGCCGTTCCAGGATGGGGTACGCTGTCCCTTTGATCTCCGTCGTGGCTCCGGGATCTGCTCTGTATTGTCTCCACTCCCCCAGTAGCTGTTCTGGAGGAGGAAAGGTGAGGGCGGCAAGGCTGTCAAGGCTGGTGGCGGAGGAGCTGGTGACAGCGGAAGAGGGCACCGTGGTGGTTGGAGAGCTGCCGGAGCAGGAGGGGGAAGAGAGGGGAGAAAGAGGGCGGGCAGGTTGGCCGCTGCGGGGAGTGGGCGCCGCGCGGCGGGCCGGCGGAGAAAGAGAGGGGAAAAGGAGGGCGGGCGGAGAAAAAAAAGGAAAAAGGAACATTTTAAATGTACACATTCTCAGATCTCTGACAGACAAAACATATTGCAGTTTTTCAAACTGAAATGAAAGTTTTAATTTCTATGAAGGCAGATATCTGCAATTAAAAGCCACATAAACTGCCGGCGGCCCTGTGCTACTGAGAGCCAGGGTGTGCATGACTCTGGCTGCGGTGTGAAGGGTGCGCACACCTGGGACCTGCCCTAGCTTTCCCATCCTGGTCGCAGATGCTGTGAGCCCCGGAGGCGTCCCACAGCTGGTGTGATGGGTGTCAGCGAGTAGAGGGAGGCATTCTTCGGTGATCACAAAAAGAGAAAATACTAGGATCCTCTTCATGGGACCAATGTGAAGATTGGGTGAGCTAATACAATGTCAACTATGCTAAGCACATAGTTTCAAAATGGAACCAGAAGCAGTTCCATTCACGAAGGAGGTGAAAGTTTCCGGAAGTTAAGTCCTGTTTCATTTCAATCCAGGAAAGGTGAAAATGGTGATCCCAATGCCTTAATAGAGACTTCCTGGACAGAGACATATCCCCAAACACCTCCAATTGTATCTATGAACGCTTTTTTCAACAACACCATATTGTCAGCTGTAAAGCAGAGTATAGTAGTCAAGTTACAGGAAGCAGTTGAAGTTCATCTTGGAACTGCTCTGACATGTACATCATTTGAATATGCCAAAAACAATATAGAACATTCACAGAGAATCACTGTCCCACTAATTCTATAGATCCTGGTTTAAGAATTGCAGTTATGTTATGTCCTTCAATTGGGAACTTTTAGAAGAGTGAAATCAACAATGTGACATCCATAAGCAATATCATCTCAGTTGAAACTCCTAACGCAGTCCCATCAAGTAAGAAAAAAACAAAAAAGAACAACTTTCAAAAGCCCAGAAATGTAAGCTGCTAGATAAAACAGAGCACAAAGGGAACTTCCCCTAGGATGGAAGTGGGTTGATTTGGCTAAACATTGCACAGTGACATTTTCCTGAGGCTGCATGATATAAAATGATGTCATCACCAGTGTCCTCTATGAGCACTAATGAAATGTGTGCATGTTTAAGCAAAACTGGTTCTAAAGATGAAGAATAGTGCTTGGAATTTGAGACAAGGAAGGTGCATCCTTTAAAAAAGTCTTTCATTACTCTTTTCTGGTATTGAAGTGACTTTTTATAAAACACATTTTCTGGATGTTTCTTATGCAATATGTGTTGTAAGTGAAAAGTTCATAAAACAACCTTGTATTATATTATTTTCAAAAACTTGCCTTAATGGAAGGGGAAAATGTTACTGTCTAGTATACTTCATGAAGCCTGTCAACACTTGTGAATGGACAAATATGGTGAATAATAGATAATCAGTGTTAATTTGTATGATATTATTCAAATGGATGGGATATATTTTTAAAGGAGTATGAGAACTTTTACAAACTCTCATCCCAGTGGAGCAAAACCCTGAGCAAACAGTTATTCAGCCATCTGATCCATGTTAATAAGCTTCTCATCTTAAATGAACTCTTCATCTCTTCTTTCTCTTAATTACTTAAACATAAATTGCTTCAGAGAAACTCACATCCCAGTATTTGAACTTTATACATAATACTCTCTGAAGTTCCTTTTTTATTTTTCAAGCGTGAACTGCCTCCCTTTAGTAAATGGATATCTGTTTACATTTTTCTCTTGGTTTGGTTCAAGATGTTTAATCATGAGATCTTACTATGATATATGAAATAGGATAATATAAAAACTAAAAATCTGTAGAATACATTAGAAAGCATTTTGAATAGAAATCTTGGTTCTTATTTAAAACATTACTGTATGCTATATATACTATGATGGAGTAAAACATGCCTTAATATTAAAAAAAAGCCACATAAAGATAAAGCTCTTTGGCAGCAGTGATGGGGGGGAGGGATCCTCAATATATACTTTTTAAATGAGTAAAGTGTTCTTAAAATAAAAAAAGAGAAAATCCCTGTGGATTATCCCAGCATTGATTGATCCATTTCTTGCATAAGCAACTATTCTTTTGTAATTCTAAACCTGATATGCTTTGTTTCCTTTAATTTTTTCGTCTCCCATTTTTTCTCATTTATATTTTTGCTTAATTTTAGTCTCTCCATTTTATTTTTATTTTTTTAACTTTTTTATTGTATAGTATAGCATATATACAAAACAAAGAATTAAAAAAGCAATCGTTTTCAAAGCACTCTTCAACAAGTAGACACAGGACAGTCCCTGAGTTTGTCATGGTCTACTATCCAGTCTTCTCAGATTTTTCCTTCTACCTGCTCCAGGATACAGGAGGCCAGAAGGTTTAAATATTTTTTTTTATCATCACAACATTTTTCCTTCGTGAAACATAACATATACAAAGAAGCAACAAATTTCAAAGCACAGCACCACAATTAGCTGTAGAACATATTTCAGAGTTTGACATGGGTTATAATTCCACAATCTTAGGTTTTTACTTCTAGATGCTCTAAGATACTGGAGACTAAAAGAGATATCAATTTAATGATTCAGTATTCATGTTCATTCATTAAATCCTATCTTCTCTGTATAACTCTACCATCACCTTTGATCTTTCTATCCCTCTCTTTAGGGGTGTTTGGGCTATAACTATTCTAGCTTTTTCATCTTAGAAGGGTCTGTCACTAATATGGGGTAGGGAGATAGAACCATCTATGTTCTGGAGAAGCTGGGCCCTTTAGGTTTCAGGACTTTTCTGGTCCAGGTACCCTTCTGGAGGTTGTGGGTTTCCGGAAAGTTACTTTAGTGCATGGAAACTTTGTAAATCTTATATATTGCCCTAGGTGTTCTTTAGGATTGGGTGGAATGTCCTGGTTGGGGGTTGGCGGGTTATGATAGGTAGCAAAGGATAACTGAAGCTTGTATAAGAGCAACATCCAGAGTAGCCTCTTGATTATTTGAACTCTGTAACTGATTATTATTAGTTACTCTTCTTTTCCACATTTTGGTCAGGATGGAATTGTTGATCCCACAGTGGCAGGGCCAGATTCATCACTGGAAGTCATCTCCCACACTGCCAGGGAGACTTTCACCCCTGGGTGTCATGTCCCACATGGAGTTGAGGGCAATGATTTCACTTGCAGAGTTGGGCTTAGAGACAGTGAGGTCACAAATGAGCAACAAAAGAAGTTCTCTAAGAGTAAGTCTTAGGCATGCAAATAGGTAGGCTAAGCTTTTTTTGCTACTTACATAGGCTTCACATTTTTTTTGTATGCTGTATGGCAGGGGTCACATTTCATTCTTTTTTCCATGTGAGTATCCTGTTATTACAAGTACCATTTGTTGAAATAGTTTTTTGTTGCTTCCTTTTTTCTTTCTCTTTGCTTGTTTGTTTTTTGGGAAGTGCATGGGCTGGAAATCCAACCTGGGTCTCTGCATGGCAGGTGAGAATTCTACCACTGAACTACCTTGCACTCCCCCTACCCATTTTATCTTTTACCTTCATCTTTAATTTTCATTTTCCTGACTTTCTTTTTTCTCATTTTTATCTGGTTTTCTCATTTTTCTGTATAATTTTATTCATTTCATCATTTTTCTGACTTCATATTTTTCTTTATTTGCTCTTCATATGTTTTTTCATTGTTCCTTTTTGGTGACATTTCCTCTTTTTCTTCAAACTATTTTAATTTTTCTAATTTTTTTTCTTATTTTGTTCAATTATTACTTCTCTCTATCCTGTTTTCCATCCTTCTTTCTTCTCTCCCTCCCCCTCTCTCTCCCTCCTTTCTTCCTTCTCCCATTCTCTTTTCCATTTTCTCTATTTCCCTGTTTCTCTTTCCCTCTTTCAATTCCAAGTCCCATATTCCTGGAAAAATTAGGTTTGCAATTCTGTTTCACGTTAATGGCTTACTCATTGGAATTGTGAGAGGTTATATATATATAGTCTATTTTATTTGTTTTAAAATTATTTATTTTGTTTGGTTTTCTAAATTTTTTATTTCTTTTTAGTCTTGGGCTCCTCCCCATTTTATCATTTCACAGTTCCAATTTTATTTGTTGTTTGTTTTGTTTCATTGTTTTCAAGTTTCTTTAATCTTTTCTTTTCCATTTTCACATTTATTTCTTTTTTTCTGAAGTTTTAAAAATATTTATTTATTTAGGAATTCCTAGACCCTATAGAAGTCCCTCACAATCTGGATTTACATTATTCTAGCTCAGGAAACTTCCCAGCAAATCACCTCTACCCAATCTCATTGAGATGACTGAGAATTTTCAAAGAGACCAGAGGAATATTCTGCAATCCTTGACCTACCAAATATGTTTTATTCTAACAAGGAAATCTGATGAAATGTAACAGTTTCCTCATTTAGTGTTGTAAGACTTCTTTTTTCTTTGTTTATTTCTAATTTATTTTCTTTTTTTTCATTATTTTCTCAGTTTTATTTTCCTTTTCTCATTTTTGCTCATTTTCTATTTTTATTTCTTTTCTATATTTGAATTTTATTCTATTATTTTATTTTTACCTTGGTCATCAGGTGAACTTGTGGAATTATTTTATTCTGAGTGTGTATCTATCAATTTTCTCTATTTAAAACCTCCGTGTGGTCTCCTTGTCTTCCAACCCTTCCAACATGCTGCAGAGCATCATCTCAAAGAAGACTGATGATGAGGAGACATTTATTGGGAATTATGGACTGCTAAAGAGACCCTCAGAAAGGGTAATTTTGCCAAAGTGAACTTGGCCCAGCCCATCCTAACTGGGAAGGAGACAGCTGTAATGATCATTGGAAAGAATGAACAGAACTCCTCTGGCCTCCAGAAATTATCTCATGAGGTCACCATAATGAAGGGTCTAAACCACCCAAAGATAGGCCTTCTATGAGGCCATGCAGACTGGGTAGCACTCTGCATTGCCATGGAGTATGTGGGCAGCGGGGAGCTATATGAACACCTAGTGGCTCATGGCAGTATAACAGAGAAAGAGGTCTGAGACAGATTCCATCAGATAGTGTCTGCTGTGCAGTACTGTCACCAGAAGTACATTGCACATAGGGCTTTAAAGTTAGAAAACCTCCTCTTGGATGTTGACATGAACATAATGATTTCAGATTTTGGCTTCAGCAGTGAATTAAGGTTTGGTGAGAAGCTGCATACATTCTGTGGCTGCCCCCCTTATGCCACTCCAGAACTCTTCCAAGGCCATGAGTACAATGGGACAGCAGTGCATTTATGGATCCTGGGAGTCCTCCTGTACTTGATGGTCATGGGATCCCTGCCCTCTGTTGGAGAGTCCTAGTTCTAAAATCCTAAGCAAGTTATTTAAAGTAGATGTCACAACTGATCTATTCCACTGAGAAAAAATCCAGTGGTTAATTCTCTTAAACTAAAAATTTGCCATTATTGGAATAGACGTGATCTCAGGGCAATCTGCTGACTGGAATAAATGGAAGTCTGTACCCTCACTAGTGGGCCAGGCCAGATGGGATACCATTGTTTTAACTACACAGTTCAAATGGTTAACACCCCACAAAACTGGTTAAAACAAGGGACAAAAGTGCTGCAGTCTGGGCAGGGAAACAGTGACTTAGTGGCAGAGTTCTCGCCTGCCATGCTAGAGACCCAGGTTTGTTTCCCAGTGCTTGCCCAGGCAAAAAAAAAGTGTTGCAGCCTGTTATACAAGATTTTTGAAGGAAGGTATCAAAAACTCCACAACTGCATATGTAGAATGGTATGATCTCTAAATGTTGGGTTAATTTCTTTTTTTCCGTTAATTAAAAAAAAAAAAAAGAGAAGGGATAATTGGAGCTCAAGGGATACAGACTGTACAACGGGACTGGATATAAAAACTCAGAAATGGACAGCACAATACTACCCAATTGTAATGCAATTATGTTAAAACACTGAATGAAGCTGCATGTGAGGTATAGGTTTTCTTTTTTTTTTCTTTCTATTATTGTTTTAATTCTTATTCTGTTGTCTTTTTATTTCTTTTTCTAAATCGATGCAAATGTACTAAGAAATGATGAATATGCAACTATGTGATGTTATTAAGAATTACTGATTGTACATGTAGATTGGAATGATTTCTAATTGTTTTGTTAATTCTTTTTTTAATTAATAAAAAAAAAAAGCTCCACAACTGATCCTTTTAGTAGTCCAATTTGTTCTGCCTTTAAAGTAGATAAAAGTAAATTGCCACTGACTATTGGTTATTATAACTCCAATGCTTTGATCCTTCCCAGCAAGGCACTTCTACACAATCTTAATGAGATGACTGAGGATTTTTGAAGGGGCCCAGAGGAATATTATATCATGCTTGACCTACCAAATATGTTTCATTCTGATCCCATTACTGTGGCTTGCCAGCCTCAATTTGCCTTCTCATTTGAACATATCCAATATACTTTCAGCTGTTTGTTAGGGGATATTTAAACATCTGTATTGTGGCCGATTACCTTTGACCCCAAGAACTGGATGACATACCCACTTTTGCTCTGACTCAGTTTTGGCATTATGTAGATGCTGATATTCTCTTAAAATCTGGATTACTAGAGGCTATCCTGGACATCATGTGGGCCAGATTCCAAAGCAGATGTTGGGCTAACACTCCACATAAAATAAGATGGCTGGTAACTTTTAAAAATTTCTAGACATAATCTGGTCAGCCAAGAGACAAAATGAGAAAGTTAAACAAATGTCACTATAAAAGGCCCCAACTACTTCAAAACAAACCACACATCTGCTGGACTTTTTTTTTTTTAACTTTAAGCAACATATTATCCATTTGCCTATTTTACTAAGATGTATTAAAGTGCCAGGAAATCCTTCACCTTTATTGGAGAACAAAAGGCCTTGGACTTGTCCTACTGAATGTCCAACAGGCCTTGTTCTTCAAATAGCCAGTGTCCAACTTTCAAGTGGAGGCCCAGGCCTCCAATGACTAGACCTCAGGGAGTCCCTGGACAGAAGAACAGCAGAGGCCACACACAGGGTTTTGGACCTAGTGACTGTTCACCACAGTCGTCCAGTCCCCACCCCTGGATCCACAGCTCCTCTGCATACAAGGCATTCCTAGAAATGGGCCATTACAGGGCCCCAATGCATCTGCTCTGTACTTTTCTTCCTATCATGCCATGGGTGAAGTACTCAATACCTCAGCAGTTTGGCACAGCCACAGATTCCCCACTGTTAAGATGGAAATGGTGCCTTCAGAATAGGAACAAGCCTGCCACCAAAGGTCTTTCCTTACCCACTGAAGCTTTGGACACAGCAATGGCCACCCCATTACATAAGCCCATTGCAAAATGGGGAGCCTCTTGGTACAAAATGCCCAAGGAGGCAAGATAGCCAGTACACTCTGTCAATGGTAAAAGGCATGGCCACACTTGATGGAACTTACTAGATGGCAGCTACAGCCCACTTGGTCACTACTTCCTTCCACAGATGGGATGGCATGCACAGTTCAGCCCAATTAGCAGAGTTATAGGCCATCATCCTTGCCATGAAGGATATCCTGGAAAGAGGATTACTAGCTGTTTGTCCTTTTACAGATCCTGGGCAAAAGCCAACAGTATTCCTCTTTGAGCCAATGAATTGGGGAAATTTCTTGGAAAGATCATGTTATTTACTAACTGCTCAGTATCTCAGAATCTAGAATTAACAGTTAAACCTCCTGCTTTTCAAGTTCTTTTGTCCATTTTTAAAATGTGGTATTTGTCTATATTGTTGAGTTGTAGGATTTCCTTGCATATTCTGGATATTAGACCCTTATTGCATATGTGGTTTCCAAATATTTTTTCCCATTGAATAAGCTGTCTTTTCACTTGCATGATAAAGTCCTTTGAAGCAAAAAGAGTTTTAAATTTTGATGAGGTCCCATTTACTTATTTTTTTTTCTTTTGTTGCTTGTGCTTTGGGTGTAAAGTCTAAGAAAATATTGCCTAACACAAGATCCTGAAGATGCTTCCTCTCATTTCCTTCTGGGAGTTTTATACTCCTGGTTCATAAATTTAGTCTTTGATTCATTTTGGGTTAATTTTTGTGTCTAATGTGACAGGCCATCTGTGTTAGTTAGATTCAGTTGTCAACTTGGCCAGGTGAGCATACCTAATCTTGTTGCTGCGGACATAAGCCAACGGTACGTGAACCTCATCTGTTGCCAATTACATCTGCAGTCGGCTAGGAGGCGTGTCTGCTTCAATGAGTGACGTTTGACTTAATTGGCTGGTGCTTAAATGAGAGAACACAATGTAGCACAGACTAGCAGCGTGGCATTCCTCATATCAGCACTTGCAGCTCAGCCCAGGCCCTTGGAGATGGAGAAAGAAATCACCCCGGGGAAAGTTGTTGGAACCCAGGGGCCTGGAGAGAAGACCAGCAGAGATCATCCTGTGCCTTCCACGTAAGAAAGAACCTCAGTGGAAAGTTAGCTGCCTTTCCTCTGAAGAACCAACAAAATAAATCCCCTTTTATTAAAAGCCAATCCATCTCTGGTGTGTTGCATTCTGGCAGCTAGCAAACTAGAACACCATCCCTCTTCATTGTTTTGCAAATGAATATTCAGTTCTCCCAGCATGATTTGTTGAAGGGACTGTTGTTTCCCAAATGAGTGCACATGGGAGCCTTGTCAAAATCTATTGGCCATAGATATGAGGGTCTGTTTCTGAACTCTCAGTTCTACCCCATTGGTCTATATCTCAATTCTTGTGCCATTACCATGAGTTTTGACTACCACCACTTTGCAATAAATTTTAAAATAAGGATTGTGAATCCTCCGACTGTGTTCTTCTTTTGCTCTTCTTTTTGCAAGATGGTTTGTCTGTCTGGGGCCCCTTATACTTCCAAACAAATGTGATGACTGGCTTTTCTATTTCCATGAAGAAATACATTGGAATTTGGGTTGACTGTCTAAATCATTTTGGCTAAAACTGACATCTTAACAATATTAGCCACTCATGAACATAGGATGTACTTGTATTTATTTAGATCTTCTTTGATTTCTTTTAGCAAAGTTTCATAGTTTTCAATGTATAAGTCATTTACATCATTGGTTAAATTTATTCCTAGATATTTTATTCTTTTACTTGCTATTATAAATGAATTTTTTTCTTGATTTCCTTCTCAGATCGCTCATTATTAGGGCACAGAAACACTACTGATTTTTCTTAATTTAACTTGTATGGTCAGTTTAGTTGAACACCATAAGTACATGGAATCTTGAATAGGGCATGAGATTTTGTTGGCTTGTCCAGGTTAGTGTGATGCCATGATAAATCCAAGAGTAATTTGGTCAGTGTATTAGTTAGGGTTCTCTAGAGAAACAGAATCAGCAGGAGATAACCCATAGATATAAAATTTATAAAATGTATATCAATTAACCATGCTATGTAGAGTCAAAGATCTGTAGGGCAGGCAGAAAGATGGTAACTCCTATGAAGTTCTTCAATGAACTCTCAGGAGAGGCTGTCTGGGAAACCATGGCAATGTAAGGGTCTAAGGTCTATAGGGAAGGCTGTGAAGCTGGTGACTCTGATGAAGGGTCTGGACAAACTCCACAGGAGAGGCTCACTGACTGAAGAAGGAAGAGTGACTGTCTCTTCTGAATTCTTCTTAAAAGCCTTCTGGTGATTGGATTAAGCATCACTCATTGCAGGAGACATTCCCCTTAGCTGATTACAAACACAATCAGATTGGATGCAGCTGACATAATCACGATTTAAGTACATGAAATGTCCTCATAGCAACAGACAGGCCAGCACTTGCCTGACCAGATGACTGAGCACCACCACCTGGCCAATTTGACACATGAACCAGATCATGACAGTCCACCCCTTGTCAACTTGGCAGCAACACATATCATCTTAAAGCATACTTAATCTCTAAATAGAAAACAGTAACAGACACATTTTTTTCCTTGTCTAACAATACTCAACTGTCCTGTGTACAAACAGAAACACATTAAATCTGCCCCAAATAGGGTGCAAGTCCTTGGGCAATATTTACTCTTAAACTTGATATCTTACAGTTTAAATACTATAACATGAACAAAACAGTATTGTAGTCCTGATTTCTATAACTGATCATGTGGTCTCAGTTCATATTTATCACTACCTTCTTCTACTACCAATTCCATGTTCCCTTTACCCTCAGCAAGCACTTCAGCTGGCCATGGTTCTTTGGCTTATGGGGTGACCCAAACCTTCATTCCTGAAGTTCCAAAGCCATTGGTAGTCCTGTATCAATTGGGTTGTTGCAGTTTTCCATTGATTTTAATCACAGGGCATGGTGGTACTAAAAGATGCCCCAGTGAAACTCCTATATTCCAAGAAAATTCTTCACCTCAATTATATAGCTGCATTCCTATTTCCCCCTGATAGTCAGAGGCAATCACCCCAGTCAGTAAAGTAATCCCCTTCTTGGCTTATTGATTTAGGGGAATGAGTAGCCCAAAGTGACCAGGTGGCAGTCTTAGACTCCAGTTCAATGGAATCATTGTTGTCTCTCCTGGTGGAAGCACTCTCCTTTCTGGAACTAAAACCTGTAGACCAGCAGAGCTCAAGGTCACAGGGACAGGAAGCTAAAAGTTTCCTAGTGGATTGCTAGGGGTAATAGTGAATGGTGTCATTCCCATTTCCACCCCTTGGTTCCTGGACCCAAGGATTCCAGCTATGGGAAAAACAGTACCATACAATGGACACTGATTCAGAGCATACAAAGCCTCCCGGAGAACATCACCCCAGTCATGCAGGGTATTGCCACCTAGTTGTCACTGTAATTAAGTTTTCAAAAGGCCATTCCACCATTCTATTAATCCAGATGCCTCTGAATGATGGGGAACATGGCAAGACCAGAGAATTCCATGAGTATGTGCCCATTCCCACAGTTCATTTTCTGTGAAGTGGGTTCCTTGTTCAGAAGCAATGCTGTATGGAATACCATGATGATGGATAACGCATTCTGTAAGTCCACTGATAGTTTGGGCAGAAGAATTGCATGCAGAGAAAGTAAACCCATATCCAGAGTATGTATCTATTTCAGTTAGAAGAAAATCACTGCCCCTTCCATGATGGGAGTGGTCCAATGTAATAAACCTGCCACCATGTAGTGGGCTGATCACTTTGGGGAATGGTGCCATATTGAAGGCTAAAGGTGGGTCTCTGCTGCTGGCATACTGGACACTCAGCATTGGCTATAGCCAGGTCAGCCTTTGTTATAGTTTGCTAGCTGCCAAAATACAATATATCAGAAACAGAATGGCTTTTAAAAAGGAGAATTTAATAAATTGCTAGTTTACAGTTGTAAGGCCAAGAAAATGTCCCAATTAAAACAAGTCTATAGAAATGTCCAATTTAAGGCACCCAGGGAAAGATACCTTGGTTGAAGAATGCTGATGAAGTTCAGGGTTTCTCTGTGAAGTAGAAAGGCACATGGTGAACATGGTCAGGTTTCCTCTCTCATTTGGAAGGGCACATGGTGAACACAGTGTCATCTGCTAGCTTCTTCTCCTGGCTTCCTGATTCATGAAGCTCCCTGGGTGGCATTTTCCTTCTTCATCTCCAAAGGTCACTGGCTGGTGGACTGTGCTTCTCGTGGCTATGTCATTCTGCTCTGCTTTCTCTGAATCTCTTCCATTCTCCAAAATGTTCCCTCTTTTATGGGACTCCAGAAAATGGGTGGAGACATGTCATCACCTAATCCAGCTTAACAACCACTCTTGATTAAATCACATCTCCAGGGAGATGATCTGATTAGTTTCAAACATACAGTATTAAATAGGGATTATTCTGCCTTTAAGAAATGGGATTAAAACATGGCTTTTATAGGGTCCATACATCCTTTCAAACCAGCACATCCTCAGTGAGTGGAAGTCCATGTTGCTGAGCCCATACATACCTTTCATCTCTACCACCATGACCTCTTTGTTCATGAGCCCACTGGGTAATGACAGGAGTTGCTGGGGAAAGTAGCTGACTGGTATTCACAGAATGGGTCCTCTTATCTGGTTGATTATTAAAACCTTCCTCTGCTGAAGTCACCCTCTGATGCACATGCACATGGGACACAAATATCTTCATGTTTTTAGCCCACTCAAAAAAGTCTATCCATGTACATCTTACCCAGAGCATGTGTCACCAATTTTCCAATCACGCTCTTTCTAAGTCCCTGACCATCCAGCAAAACCATTAGCAGCAGTCCATAAGTCAGTATACAAATGCATATTTGGCCAGTTCTCCTTCCAAGCAAAATGAACAAACAGATGCACTGCTCAAAGTTCTGCCCACTGGGAGAATTTCTCTTCCCCACTGTCCTTCAGGAATATCCTGGAAAGGGGTTGTAATGTTGCAGCTGCCCACTTTCAGGTGAAATCATCTGTAAACCAGCCCCAACTTTTCTCTTCCTCATTCAATTTACTCTAAGGAACTCTCCAAGAAGCCATAGCTCTGGTCTGGGAAACAGAAGGTAATGTGGCAGAAGTGCAGACCATGGACAAACTATGACTGGTTTGAAAGGATTTATGTACCCTAGAAAAGTCATATTTCAATCCTAATCCCATTTTGTAAAGGTAGCCATTTCTTCTAATCCCTACTCAGCATTATATTATGGAAACTTCAATTAGATTATCTCCATGGAGATGTGATTCAATCAAGTGTGGATATTAAACTTGATTAGCTAGAGACATGTCTTCACCCATTCCTGGTGGGTCTTGATTGGTTTTACTGGAATCCTTAAAAAAAAGAAGCACCTGGGAAAAAGCTGGAGAATGAAGACAGCCAAGAGAAAGCTTCACAATGCTGCAAAACAATGAAGCAGAGAGTCCATCAGCCAGAGACTACTGGAGATGAAGAAGGAAAATGCCTTCTGGGAACCTTCATGAAACACAAAGCCAGAATAGAAAGTTCACAGACTTCGCCATGTGCCCTTCCAGCCAAGAGAGAAACCCTGAATGCTATCAGCCTTCTTGAATCAAGGTATCTGTCCTTGGATGCCTTAATTGGACATTTCTATAGTCTTGTTTTAATTGTGACATTTTCTGGGCCTTAGAGCTGTAAACTAGCAACTTATTAAATTCCCCTCTTTAAAAGCCATTCCATTTCTGGCATAATGTATTCTGGCAGCTAGCAAACCAGAACAGGACATTCAAGATTGTATTATTCAGTGTTACTTAAATGACTGATTAATTAATACATACATTAAGGTAAGGAATGAGGAATGGACTGAGAATCAGGTAACTTACAAGTACAGGGAACTTACATGGATAATGTTAAAATAGCTTGTGTCCATGTAAACTAATTGTTAAGAACTACAAAGGTGAAAGTCACTATTATTTCTCACCACCTCAAATTGGCCATAAGGTAATACTGCTACATTAGAATTCCTGAGTCCAGAAGCAAAAAGCAATGGAAAAAGGAAGTGGAATATTTTTTTCAGTAAAGAGGGAGAAATCGTTAATTTTTGGAAACCTCCTAAGAGGTTCTATATGTAGTCATATATTCATGTTTGCTAATAATTTGATGTTGACTATTTTTGGTGGCTATGAAATACATTGAATCCCTGTCCATAAAAGAACAAAGAAAGAGAGACATGACACAGGAATAACAAGGAAAACTTTTCACAATTTTGATATTCTTGTGACCACAAGAAAAATAAAGGTGGGGGGTGGGGGAGGCATTGAGGTGGTGTTTGAGAGGAATCTGAGCAGAAGACCATTCATTCAACAAGCTTGGTGAACCTATCATATACCAGGTGCTGGTCTAGGTTCTGGAGGGACAGCAGACACCCAAAGTCCCTGTCTTATAAGAGAGCTGACATTCCAGTACGGGCAATTAGACAATAAACTTAGATAAACAGATGGCTAACAGATAGAAATTCAGATATATAGTATATCAGATGATTATAATTACTATGGAGAAAAATAGAGCAGGGACAGGGAGTATAAACACAGACCGATGTTATGTTTATATGGAGGAAGAGTATTCTACCAAAGGGAAAACAAAATACAAAGGCTCTGAGATTGGATCACACTTAACACATTTATGCAATGGCCTATAGGTGAGCCAATGAAAAGAGAGAGAAGTCAGAAATGAGATCAAAGAATGAACTGGTGGTCATGGGGCAGAGCCAAGATCTTGTAGAGCTATGTGGGCCAATCCAAGTTCTTTGGCTTTTACTCTGAGTGTGATGGGAGGTCACTGGAAGGTTCTGAAGTATGATATGGTCTGACTTATGTTTCAAAAGGATCACACTGGCTGATGTGTGCAGAATGTAGAGGGTAATAGGGCAGCAAGAAGACAAGTTATAAAGACATTGAAATAATACAGAAAAAAGATGATGGTGCTATCAGAGTACAGAAGTGGTCATACTAAGCAGTTGTTTCAGGATCACAATATTTAAGGTATATCTCACAAATGTTATCGATGGATTAGATGTGGGATGTGAAAAAGAGGATGACATGCACAAGGTGATGCTTAGTGGGTAGATCTATTAGACTAGAGATGAGGGAAAGGTCTGGGTGGGGACACAAACTTTGGAGCTTTCAGCATACAGCATTATTTTAATATAAGATTGGATGAGATCGCCTAGGGAAAAAATCAGTTGGAGCAAAATGAACCCAGGTCATACCATCAGATAGAGCTCAAGGAGATGAGAAGGAAACAGAAAAGGAGCACAAGAAGGAATTCAGAGCTACTGAGACAGGAGGCATCCTGGAAACCAAATGAACAACTATTTTGAAGCAGGGGGAAATAAAGTCTGGCAAATGTTGACAATGGATCAAATACATTGAAAACTAAAGATGGACCACTGCACTAAGTGATGTGGAATTCATTGGTGCCCTCCACAAGAGGATTTTGAAGGAGAAGGGGAAATGAACTGGACACCACAAATACAGACAACACAGGAGAAATGTTGATGTAACCATAAACACAAATAAAATAAAATAAGCAGGACAGGGATGTGGCATGAGAAGGACATGTAATGAGAAGTGGTACTAAAATCAGTATGTTTGCTGATGAGACAATCCAGAGAGAGAAAACTTAACAATCCAGGACAAAGAGGAGACATCTAGGAACAAAATCCTTGAATAACCAAGAGTCTTTTATATTTAGTACAGAAGCAAAGGGCTTTACTTAGCTAGAAACCAAATAATTCTTCCATAGTAATGGAACAATGCCTGAGATTATGGAGAAAGGTTGGAATGGTGAATGAATGGCTTTGGTAGGCATACATGCCCCCACCCCCATGAATCATGCTTCCTGGTATTCATACCTCATGTAGTCTTTCCCTCACTGTACCAGAGTTGGTCTGTGGGACCAATTATATAAGACAAATGATGTTACTTCAATTCCAAAATTAAGTTACCAAAAGACTGTGGTTTTGGTCATCATGGGTGCATGCTCTCTCTTAGAACACTTTTTTTACGGGACCATAATAGGAACAGGTTGAGGGAGAAATGTGCTTGATGAGGAAATGAGGCCTCCTGCCAAAAGCCAAGTGAGTGAGCTTAAACGGAGTACAGCTCAGCAAGTACAGACCTGGCTTTATCCTTGTCAGCAATGTCAGGAGAGACCCTGAGCCAGAACTGACGAAGCTAAGCCTCTCCAGATTCCTGACCTTCAGAAACTGCGGGAGATAAGAAATGTCACTTTAGGCATCTAAATTTTAGGATAATTTGTTACACAGCAGTAGATAACTAATACAATGGGGCCTCAGTGCGCTGTTTGCTTAAGTGTTGGGCAAGAATTTACCTACTGGCATGTAAGGAATTCAGACAGCCTCTCCTATCCAGTCACATAAAGCCCTATGGGAAAGGGTATAGAAGGAAACAAACTCCTTTTTTAAAAATACAGATTTTCTTTGAATGAACAACTTTAATGCATTAACTGAAACCTTAGGGTATAAACTTTATTTATCAGCCCATTTTAGCTTCCAACCATGGTAAGAGAAGTCAGAGCTTTACACAGCTTTAATCTCTCAGGTCCTCATAGTTACCCTCCTTTCCTTTCAAAACACTGGGTGATAGAATGCCATGTTTCTCTTTAAGAAAGCAATTTAGATGGCTCTGGAAATATCTGGATCAATTGATGGTGCACATTCAGATTCCCACAGGAAACATTGCCTAGATAGTAATGTTATAGCACAGGAGCACAGAAGAGAGAACACTGAAAAACAGAAGCTATAACCTCAGATCTTGCCATAAAGGCCTCTCCTCTTACCTTGGGTGTGTGCTGTTACTTCTAAGCACTTGAGATATCTCAGGCAGGTCAAATCCTAGGGCCAACCAGAGAGGGACACACATATCCAGGGACATTTTCCATCACACTACCTACAGGCACTGCCATTTGGGTTTTTATCAAGCATTTCACACTTAGCTGGAAAAAAAAATGAACTTCATTTCCTAAAACCCTGTCCTTTCAAGCTACTCTAAATTGGTAATGAAAACAGTCCTTTGAGCCACACAAATTAAAACTCGGGAGGTGGGCTGCATTGAAGTCAGGGTAGATGGACGCAGTCAAAAGAGAAAAAAAAAGGAAGGTGTGCGGTGGGAGGAAGAGGCCAATAAATCAATTTCTAAATGCTTGAAAATGCATTAAAGAGGCTGGGGAGGCCAGGCATGGAGCAGAGGTAGGCTGGATGACAGAACCAGCTTAAGAATTTAAAGTATTAAGCACTTCCAGAGACCGGGAGGGGGCTTGGGATGGGGAGAGGGGGCACTAGGGCCTAGGCGGGCCCCCCTGCAGGAGGGCAGATGAAGCACTGTGGGGTGACTGGGTAGGGGGACCCCCAGGCCCTAGAAACCGCAGGGATGGGGGATCTCCAGGTCCTCGGGCAGGGGGCTTGGCCAGGGCTTCGGGGGAGGGGTGGAGGGCCCAGACTGGGAAGGAGGGGGTGTTAGGGCCTCGCCAGGACCCTCTGCAGGAGAGCAGGTGGGGAACTGCAGGGGTAGTGGGTGGGGGGAACCGCCAGGACCTCAGGACGGCGAGGGGGTTGTCCCCAGTGGGGTGGGGGTGGGGAAGAGAGGGAATAGGGACCCCCTACCCCACCCAGGTCACCAGAAAGCCCCTTCAGAGGGCCGCACAGGGCTGGGGGCCTTCTCAGGACCCGTGGGTCTCTGGTGCCAGGATCTCCCCCACTTCCCCGGAGAGAGCGCTCCGAGTACCATCACGGGTACCACTACCTCAGCTGTCCTGGATGGTACCAGACCCACACTCCAGGCTCTGGTCCTGCTGCAGCCTCCGGATGTCCCCCTCCCTCGCACTCACTGTGACTGCGGACTGGCCACCAGGTGCTGGTGCAGGCATGAGGCAGGGTGCGATTGGTGCCTGGACCAGCTTCTCGTTCCCCTGGCGTAGACCCAGTGCCGCGCAGTCTGGCTGAGGGGAGCAAGGGGTGCAGGGGTGTGGAGCCTGCAACAGGCTATCAAAAAGAGCCATAGTCAGCTGGCAGCCATTAACCCCAAGTGAGGTGGTCAGTATGCCAGCCGGGAGCCATTAACCCTAGCAGGTGTTCAAGAAGACTAGCTGGGAAGTCCCTCGTGCATGCACAGTATAAAGGTCAATATAAAAGTAGCAACGCGTCCTCACCTATCCCCAATTATGCTTATCGTTTCTCGCTTGCCTTATGATTGGTCCAAGATGCCTGAATCGGAAGTTTCCACACCCTGCTATGTATGAAACCTGCAGCTGCTTGTACCTGCTTGGTCCCGACTTGCAGCAGCGCCCGCAAAGCTTTGTGCCCTGCTGCACAGTGCAATGCAATGATTTTGAGCCTGACCTCGGGTGTCGCCTGACCTCTGGGTTCCACGTCCTGTTTCAGAAGCTGCTGGGCTGAAGGCTATGACCCAGCACCAGGGTTGCAACAGCGGGGGCCCCAGGCCTGGGAGGGTGGGTGCTGCCTGGTCCAGACCCTCACAGAATACTCTTGCCCTCCTTGTGTCCAGCTCTCCTAGCCCTTGGGGTGTCACCTGTCCCATAAAAGCACTAGAGTGTGGCCCATGGTGGTGGAACTGCTGATGGCACTGGGCCTTGATGCACCATCCCTGAACACAGCAGCTGGGGGTGAGTTCATTTTGCACACCTTGCAGCTAGTTGAGAATGGTGCTTGCAATTTAATTTAAATTGCTAAATTAAGATTAAAAGGACAATATTGTTTTGGTCCCTTGAAAATCATATGAAATTCATATCTGTGTCCTTAGAGAACATTTTATTGGAACAGGGGTATACCCTGCTACAACAGCAGAGTTGGTTAACTGCACGGGAATGCACCTGCTGCTCCCAAAGCCTGAGAGAGTTACTGCCTGGCTCGTTCTAGGCAAAGTTGGCAGGGCGTTAGTTTAGTTGTACTTTTTCTTCTTTAATGTATTGCCCAGTTCTGCCAGAATTTTATCTTAATAATCTTGTGAAAGAACCAGTTTTTTGTTTTGTTAATCTTCTGTAAAACTATTTTTCTCTATTTCGTTTATTTTTTTCCTGTTGTTTATTACCTTCTTCCTTCTTGGACCCTGTTGGTTTGCTCTGTCTACTTTTTCCAACTTTTTGGCATAACTGTTTATAATTTCTTCCCCTGCCATGTTTTAAATGGAATAAATATTTCATTAAGTACTGATTTAGCTTTGTGTCACAAAATTTTAATGTAATATGTTTATTATCGTCCAATTTTATGTAATTCCTAATTTTCCTAGTTCTTCTCTCTTAAATATGGTTTTAGCAATGCACTTTAGGACAAGAACCATTAATATGCTGCCCTTTTCTGAAATAAATACTACTAGTTATAAATAATCACAGGAAAATTTTCATTAGACATACTGTGTGTTTGTGTGTGGCTTGGAAGGGAGGGTTTTGTTTTATGTTGTTCTACAAATACAAGCTCATGTCTTGAGTTTACAAACAATATGGAACAACAAAGTTTTTCTTTCAAAATTTTCATTAAAGCAGATCATTTTTTTTTAATTTTTTATTTTTTTATTAACGGAAAGAAAAAAAAAGAAATTAACACAACATTTAGAAATCATACCATTCTACATATGCACTCAGTAATTCTTAACATCATCACATAGATGCATGATCATCGTTTCTTAGTACATTTGCATCGGTTTAGAGGAACTAGCAACACAATAGAAGAAGATATAAAATGTTAATATAAAGAAAAGAAATAAAAGTAGTAATAATAGTAAAAAACAACAACAAACAAACAAACAAACAAGCAAACAAAAACAAAAAACCCTATAGCTCAGATGCAGCTTCATTCAGTGTTTTAACATGATTACTTTACAATTAGGTATTATTGTGCTGTCCATTTTTGAGTTTTTGTATCTAGTCCTGTTGCACAGTCTGTATCCCTTCAGCTTCAATTACCCATTGTCTTACCCTGTTTCTAACTCCTGCTGAACTCTGTTACCAATGACATATTTCAAGTTTATTCTCGAATGTCCGTTCACATCAGTGGGACCATACAGTATTTGTCCTTTAGTTTTTGGCTGGATTCACTCAGCATAATATTCTCTAGGTCCATCCATGTTATTACATGCTTCATAAGTTTATCTTGTCTTAAAGCTGCATAATATTCCATCGTATGTATATACCACAGTTTGTTTAGCCACTTGTCTGTTGATGGACATTTTGGCTGTTTCCATCTCTTTGCAATTGTAAATAACGCTGCTATAAACATTGGTGTGCAAATGTCCGTTTGTGTCTTTGCCCTTAAGTCCTCTGAGTAGATACCTAGCAATGGTATTGCTGGGTCGTATGGCAGTTCTATATTCAGCTTTTTGAGGAACCGCCAAACTGCCTTCCACAGTGGTTGCACCCTTTGACATTCCCACCAACAGTGGATAAGTGTGCCTCTTTCTCCGCATCCTCTCCAGCACTTGTCATTTTCTGTTTTGTTGATAATGGCCATTCTGGTGGGTGTGAGATGATATCTCATTGTGGTTTTGATTTGCATTTCTCTAATGGCCAGGGACATTGAGCATCTCTTCATGTGCCTCTTGGCCATCCGTATTTCTTCTTCTGGTAGGTGTCTGTTCAAGTCTTTTTCCCATTTTGTAATTGGATTGGCTGTCTTTTTGTTGTTGAGTTGAACAATCTCTTTATAAATTCTGGATACTAGACCTTTATCTGATATGTCGTTTCCAAATATTGTCTCCCATTGTGTAGGCTGTCTTTCTACTTTCTTGATGAAGTTCTTTGATGCACAAAAGTGTTTAATTTTGAGAAGCTCCCATTTATTTATTTCTTTCTTCAGTGCTCTTGCTTTAGGTTTAAGGTCCATAAAACCGCCTCCAGTTGTAAGATTCGTAAGATATCTCCCTACATTTTCCTCTAACTGTTTTTTGGTCTTAGACCTAATGTTTAGATCTTTGATCCATTTTGAGTTAATTTTTGTATAAGGTGTGAGATACAGGTCTTCTTTCATTCTTTTACTTATGGATATCCAGTTCTCTAGGCACCATTTATTGAAGAGACTGTTCTGTCCCAGGTGAGTTGGCTTGACTGCCTTATCAAAGATCAAATGTCCATAGATGAGAGGGTCTATATCTGAGCACTCTATTCGATTCCATTGGTCGATATATCTATCTTTATGCCAATACCATGCTGTTTTGACCACTGTGGCTTCATAATATGCCTTAAAGCAGATCATTTTTAATGCAATTTGATTGAGATGTATTATGTATTCACATATATTCATCCAAAGTGTGCAGTGATTCACAGTATCATCATATAACTGTGAATTCATCATCACAATGAATTTTTAAAACACATTTTCACTACTCCAAAAAATAAAAATAAGCAGAAAAATAAAAATAAAAGTAAAAAAAGAACATCCCAAACATACAATACCCCCCATGCCCCATTCTATTTATTTATTTTTTATCTTTTTTATTCTTACTTATCTGTCCATACACTGGATAAAGGGAGTGTCAGTCACAAGTTTTTCACAATCA